>NC_056747.1:766290884-766403384 GCF_019279795.1 Protopterus annectens | reverse complement strand
GCAATATAAGTCATATTTACTGCATGTTAAGAAGTCTGAAATATGCAAAAAAACATGAAATAACAATAAATCTACAAGAAACATAAAATTTTCCACTGGACAGCTTTGCTAACTGAAAGCCTTGCTTCTAGAGCAATGCCTAGTTTTTAATGTTTCACAGAAGTGTAAAAGACAGGAACTGCTGTAGTGTATGTAATCTGCTGACAATAAAGGCATTTTTCATATATATATATATATATATATATATAAACCACAGCTTTTAAGAAGTGACCTTTGGCCAGTCCTGCTAAGACTTTGCCATATTAGTTACAACAAAAAGAATGCACTTTTTGGTTCATATAATGAAACCCCATTTAGTCATTTTGTTTTCTTTTTCACTCCTGGCAAATGACTGAGTAAATCTTTTCTGAAGGATTTTGTTCAGTCAGAATCATAGTCTTCTAAAACTAAAGTAAAGGATCACCTTTTTTTAGCTTAATGGCATACCTCTCAATGTCCAGATTTTCACAGAATGTCTAGATTTTTGCCTTGTATTTTTAGTATGTAACTCAGAAAATTATAGTTTTCTGGCACATCATTCAGGATTGACTTCACTACATAATAATAGACATTTGAGTTTCAGACTTCATACCTTTTAGAAAATCCATGTTAACAAAAAACCTTGTATTTTAGCAACTTTCTAAGTTTATAAAAACAATATTTAAATATGTCCCTATGTTTGGGCCTTTGTCCCCCCCCCCCCCCCATTATTTTTGGCACTGTCCGCATTTCTTCTGCTAAGAGATTGGGAGGTATGTTTGAAGAAATAATACAGGAAGATGAGTGGACTAATATTAGCAGTATATGCACTCTAGGTATGATGTGCGGAATAGTTTGATAGGAAACTTTGCCCTTATGGAAAATAACAAATGAGTTCTGGAAATATAATGCCTAAAGATATGAAATTAATACTGATTAAATGACTGCAGCACAAAATGCATGCTCCTGGGCAGCCATATGCAGTAAAAAGTGGCTGCTGGATTGGATATGAAAAAAAGTATATTTTCCTGTCATAAAATTAAGCAAAGGGAAAGAGAAGTGAACTGGAGGACGCAGGTGTAAAATACTTCTTATAATAGTTTGGTAGGGAGGTGAGTCAAAAGATTTGATGAAAGTCATTTGTGTACCATGCATGTAAGTATCAAGGTAGTAGAATGGCAGTGGAGCAAAACAGGTAGTCACAATTGAAATAGGGTCTCCAAGTATCCAACAGTCAAATATCCAACAGCCAAATGTCCAGAACAATCACATAAATAAGGCAAAAATTAGAAGTTATGTACTCACCATAACGTTCCATCTGAGTAGGTGTATTCATTTGTCTGCAACCTGTGGGTTATGGATCCGATATCGGATCCGAACCGGCATGGTTTACCAGCTATGGATCCAAGCTCTCAGCTCCTCCCCTCACCCATAATGCCCTGCTCTACCCTCATGACCTCAGATCGAGTTTGCCAACAGCAAGAACACCCTGAAAAGGGTAAAACACATCATATGCAGGAAACTGAAAGGCCAGGGGGATAGGAGGGTGGGATGGTTGCAGACAAATGAATACACCTACTCAGATGTAATGTTATGGTGAGTACATAACTTCTAAATCTGAAGTAGGAGATTCATTTGTCTGCAACCTGTGGGACAGAGTCCCCAGCTACCTGAATCTTGGGCGGCCATCATGGAAGGATATTCCGGAGCACCGCGGAGCCAAAGGATGCTCTACCCCTAGATGCAAGATCCAACTTGTAGTGGGAAATAAAAGTATGAGATGAAGCCCACGTGGCTGCTGCACAAATATCATCTAGAGGAATCCTAGCCTTAAAAGCTGCCGAGGTAGAGACTGACCGGGTTGAATGGGCATGTACACTCTCCGGTGCGGGCCTTCCTGAAGCTTGATAAGCCAATAAGATACATTGTGAAATCCAGCGAGATAATGAGACTTTAGAAATTGGTTTGCCCAAATTAAATTTAGCAAAGGAAATGAACAACTGGTCGGATTGCCTATGACCAGCCGTCCTGTTTAGATAAAATCTAAGTTGCCTGTGAACATCTAAGGAGTGAAGCTTGTATTCACCTTTGTTTTCATATTTAGGAAAGAAAACAGGGAGGTTAATGGATTGATTAATGTTTGCTTCAGAAGCTACCTTAGGAAGAAAGGACGGGTTGGTCCTGAGGTAAACACGGTCCAGATGGAAGACCAAGTAAGGAGGTTTAGCTGATAATGCTTGAAGCTCTGAGACTCTCTTGGCCGAAGTAATGGCTACTAAGAAGGCGGTCTTGAAAGATAAGAATTTCAGATCTACCGTAGCCGCCGGTTCGAAGGGGGGGGGGCGGTCAAGGCCTGGAGAACTAAGGAAAGGTCCCAAGGAGGAACCGCTTGCTTTACAGGGGGCCTGAGAAGAAAAGTACCTTTAAGGAAAATCTTACATAACTTGGCAGACATCAGTGGATTGGAGTCATGACCAATGTGATAACGAGAAATTGCCGCAAGTTGTACTTTGACCGTGGAACTGCTGGCACCATCATTAAAAAGCGTGGTTAAAAAATCAAGCACCAAAGGAAGAGGAACTGTGAAGGGGTTTAGGCCTTGCCGCTCCGCCCACAAAGAGAACCGTTTCCACTTGCTGCGGTAGACTTTCCTAGTGGATGGCTTATGAGCTGCCACCAGGATGGCCTTAACAGGGGACGAAATACCGGGAGTCCTGATCAAGAGTGGAACTGGAGCAGCCAAGCGGTCAGCTTCAGGTTGTCCAGGTTCGGAGGAGATAAGTGGGATGGGTGAGATATCAGATCCGGAATGGGATCTAGAATCCAAGGAGGATTCACTGAGTGAGACCTTAGGAAGGGGAACCAGATCTGTCGAGGCCAAAATGGAGCAATGAGAATCATTCTGCACCCCAACCGAGAGGCTTTCTGAAGAACTTGGAGCATCAGAGGCAAGGGGGGATAAGCATAAAGAAGACCGGGTGGCCAAGCATGCACCAGAGTGTCTCTTGGGGAACCTCCGGGAGGAGGTATCAGAGCGAAAAAACTGTCGCACTTGGTGTTTGAGGGAGAGGCAAAAAGATCGCAACAAGGAGTTCCCCACCGTGCGAAAATGCGTTCCGCTACCTGAGTATTGAGAGACCACTCGTAAGGGGTGAGAATGGTGCGACTGACTTAGTCCGCCAGGATGTTGGACCGACCCGGAATATGCGTTGCTATGAGAAAGCGGTTGGTGGAGATTGCCCATTCCCACACTCTCATGGCTTCTCGACAAAGCGGATAAGACCTGGTTCCTCCTTGCTTGTTGATGTACCAAACAACCGACATGTTGTCCGATTGAATCGCAATTGTTCCCAAGGGAAAAAAGGCCTGAAGTGCTAGCAACGTTAGGAGCACCGCTCTCATCTCTAGAACGTTGATATGCAGTGAGGTCTCTGAATCGTCCCACGTGCCTTGGACGGTCCGGCCTGCAAAATGCCCCCCCCCCACCCGAGGCGGGAGGCGTCCGTGGTCACCGTGGCGAGAGGGGGAGAAGCACAAAATGGGCGGCCTCCGTGGAGATCTGGAGAGTGTAGCCACCACAGGAGGGACCGCTTGCAAGCCTTGCTGATCACAATGGAATGATGCATAGGAAGAGCAAGATACGACCACTGAACTAGGAGTGTCCATTGAAGGATGCGCATATTGAACCTGGCGAGAGGAAGAAGCGCTATCGCTGCAGCCATGGACCCTAGGGCCCTCAGGACCAACTCCGCCGGAACTGAGCTTGATTGGAGAACGGCCCGCACCTGGAATTGCAGATTTTGAACTCTGTCCGCAGTGAGGAAGGCTTTTAATCTCCTTGTGTCTAACCTGGCCCTATAAAATCTATGAGCTGCGTGGGTGCTAGGTTGGATTTTTTTGTGTTTATTGTGATGCCCAGACGGGGAGCAAGTTGGAGAAAGGAGTCTCGCGCCAATAGTAGTAGATGCCTTGTTGGGGCGGTGAGAAGCCAGTCGTCCAGGTAGGGAAAGACCTGTACCCCCTGAAGCCTCAGGTGGGCCGCTACCACTGCTAAAACTTTGGTGAACACCCTGGGGGCTGTGGTGAGACCAAAGGGAAGGACCCGGAATTGGTAGTGACTGGCTCCCAGCCGGAAGCGGAGAAACCTCCTGGAGCGCCTGTCCATTAGAATGTGGTAGTACGCATCCTTGAGGTCTATAGAGCACATCCAGTGATTTTCTCCCAGAAGGGGGAGAATAGACTGCAACGTGACCATTCGGAACTTCTCCTTGGGAACTGCCAGGTTCAAGAGTGAAAGGTCTAAAATTGGTCTTAGATCCCCCGTCTTTTTTGGCACTAAAAAGAACCTGGAGTAGAACCCTGATCCGATCTGGTCTGGGGACGGGCTGGATGGCTCTTTTCTTTAGCAGATGGCCAATTTCTGCCAAAGCGGCCTCCCACTAACCGGGTGGAACGCCGGGAGGGACTTCAATTTTGGCAAGTGAAGAAAGGGTATACGGTATCCTCTGGATATGATCTGGAGGACCCAGCGGTCTGATGTTATGGACTCCCATGCCGCTAGGTGCTCGAACGTCCCCGACTGCCTCCAGAGTGGAGCAGCCGGGCAACCCCTCAGGGCTGCTGCGGCCATTCAGAGAAGGTTCTCTGGACCCGAAGTTCCTGGGAGCCCCTCTGCCCCTAGGGCGGCGTCCTCCCTGTCCTCCTCTGCCACGGAAGGACTGGTTGTCCGGAGCAGGCTGAGATTGCTGCGACTTCCGGAACCACATCTTCTTCTGTCCCTTTTGGTTCCTAGAATAGGGCCTCTGGGGTGCAGAGAAGCGGATTCCGACGGCAGACAGCGTCTTCCCGTCCTTCTCGCTCTGGGTCAAAGTGTCACGAACAGTTTTGCCAAAGAGGGCAGAACCATCAAAGGGGGCGTTCGCGAATGACGCCTTGAAGGGCTCTGAGAAATCGCAATGACGGAGCCAGGCCTGACGTCTAGTAACTAGGCCTGCCCCTGCGGCTCTAGCGGCACCTTCCATAGCATGGGACAGTAGCCGCATAGAGGTATTGGTGACGGACCTAAGAGTGGCCATGCGGGTGGAGTGCAGCACTTTGTCCTCCTCCGACATGGACTCTGGGGGGGATGCAGCGTATTCTTTAATAAGATCGCGCTGCATCCTAATCACGTGTGCCAGGTAGTTCAGCGCCCTCACAGAGAAGGTCGCTGAACTAAACATCCGCTTCCCCAAGCGGTCCATCATCCGAGACTCCTTGCTCGGGGGATGGACTGAGGGACTCTCCTGAGCAAGTTCCCTCTTGGTGGCCGCCGTCAACATGGCATCTACCGGAGGCCCCTTACTCCAATGGGCACGGTCAGCTGGGGGACTGAGAATACGGTCGGGCCTTTTTGGGATTGGCTCCACGGTGTTCGGTTCCTTCCACGCCCTGGTGGTAATGAGGTCCACCAGGGGGTCGGCAGGAGGGGACACCCAAGAGGTAGACGGGCCCGCTTCAAATGCCTCCAAGAACACGGAATCGTCCGAGGAAGACTTGGGGGCAGACCACCCCTTATGCGGGGCATTTCCCTGATGTCTTCAAATGCGGCATCCTCGGGGAGTGAACGTGGGGAGCCTTCCTCTTCCTCCAAATCCGTGTCTTCTGTGAGAGACTCGGGGGAGTCAATGTGCCTCCTTTTGCACGTATGTTTGCGGGGAATATCCTCCGGGGGGCTGTCAGAGGACTCCTCACAAACAGTAACCTGTTCCAGGGGAACAGCTTGGGGCACAGGAGCGGGCTGTCCCAAGGGCCGGATGGTGGAAGCCTGACCCAGTGCAGAGGGAGCGCGGACGAGCCGAAGCAAGTGCCGGGGTCCGGAGACCCTCAACAGGGCCCTCTCCACTACATCAAAAGCCGAAGGGGAGCCGACCTCGACCAAAGGATCCGACAATCGGCTCCCCCTCGGATCCGAGGAGTGGATCGGAGCCGGCGCCGAAGCGCCCGGATCCGAAGGGACAGTGCGCTCCGACACAGACGGCGCCGAAGGAGCACTGATCCCCCCGGATCCGAAGCTCGGATCCAGGCTCCGAGAGGTCGGATCCGAAGCACTCGAGGGCAGGGTCGGATCCGAAGTACCAAGTACTATCGGCGCCGACCCACCTCCGCCCGGCTGCTCGGCTCCAACTGCTCCAAACCCGGGTAGCGGGTCGGAGAAGGAGCAATTGGCTTGAAAAAAGGGGTCGAGCTCCCCAGAGGGGAGGCAAGAGCACTCCCATCTGCATCTGGGCCTGGATGAACCTTCTCATCATCCGGTCCAGATCAGCATCTGACAGGCTATAAGTTGATCTCGACGAGGCTACTGAGGTAGGCCTTGAGTGCCTCCTCGATAGCCTCGACGGAGATCGGGTCTCCTCCTCCTCAGGTCCTGGTGAAAAACACACTGGATACCGGAGCCGAGGAGGGGGAGAGCCAGCAGACAAGAAGGCCGGAGGAGAAGCCCGCTTGGCTGGCGGGGCCGAAACAGAGGTCTCGGCCCGCCGCTTATGGTGCTTTTCCCTCCGGTCCTTCTTTCTAGCTTCCCTCTCCTCCGAACCACTACAGGGAGGTTGAGTCCCAGGAGGAGGAGGGGGAGCCGGAGAGGAGATAACCGTGGGAACGGTTACCCCCGAAGGAGCGGAGGCCGGAGCCGAGTCCGGTGGCAAAAGACCCGCCAAGACAAGCTTGGACCTCCGCTCCTTCAATGCCCTGGGGTTGAACCCTGCACAAATGGAACATCCAGAAGTGAGGTGTTCAACCCCAAGGCATCTAACGCACCGAGTGTGGCCATCAGCCGGAGAAAGCTTATGGCCACACTCGGAGCACTTGGAGAACACAGCTTTGGGTTGTTCGGACATCCCAAAAGCAAAAAAGTTACTAAAACTAGAATTAAAGTAAAGTAACCACACCACTCAACAGGCCCAAGCACACACTACGCTACCAGCGAGGGGAGGGAAAAGTAAAAATAAATTTTAAAACACTAAAAGTATAATAAACAGATAGGGAAACCTACACTTCCACACAACTTTCACACAAAACTTCAAAAATTACCACTTTAAAGACTAAAAAACTACACTTAGCTGAAGAGCTTATGGAACACAATCAGGTCACCAGCGCGGCAAACGAGATCTGAGGTCATGAGGGTAGAGCAGGGCATTATGGGTGAGGGGAGGAGCTGAGAGCTTGGATCCATAGCTGGTAAACCATGCCGGTTCGGATCCGATATCGGATCCATAACCCACAGGTTGCAGACAAATGAATCTCCTACTTCAGATCCTTATTTTAAAAACGTTTTAATTCAATGATAAGCACTTTCGCTGGATAGCTTCATCAGATCAGTACGCAATGCATATTCTCTCTTTCATTTAAATAGTACATTCAAATGTTACAAGCACCAATCAGCTATACTATATAATTAAGACAATTAATATAGTAGATGGTATTTAAAGCTGTATTAGCAAATTCATAAGTCAAATAAATATATCTCAACATTTCATGAAGCTTTCAACAGATACATACATTTATAAAAAATATATATATATATATGTATAATAAATATACTTATATATAAACCTAAAATACATATTAAAATAAAAAATATATATATGTATATATAAATACCCATAGATATAGCCACAATTAAAATGCATAATTTCATTTTCATACACTTCCTACGTAAAGGCTTAATCGTAGCACGTTCATTTAATCCTTTGCCTTTGTCAGCCCTTAACTTAATAATCCAAATATTCTCCCTATATTCGGTATGGTTGCGAATATCTCCTGCACGAATGCTAGGAGAAATCACTTCCAAAACCTTAAATCTGAACCAATGTTCATCATTGGTAGAAATAACATGTTTTGCTAGTGCGTTGTGTTCAGATTTTTTCTTTATATGATACAGATGTTCCCTTATTCGATCTTTCAACATCCTATTGGTTTTACCAACATAAAAGGATTGACATGTTTGGCACTCCGCTATATATACTATATTCGTGGTCTTGCAATCTGCCACTTGTGACAGGGTATATATCTGACCAGAATTAGGATGTTTAAATATGTGAGATGTATCAATATATCCACCCCCTCTCTTTAAAAATACCAACTCTGAGATCGCAGTACAGTGCAGACAATGGAAAGCTTTCATTTCCACACTGTATGGAGATCTGTTAAAACGTTTGAACATTTACATGTTCGATCATATGGTGTCGACCATATGATGTTTGAACATGTAACTGATAACGTAATATATACCCGATCCAAACTGAGTGTTAGATTAGGGACTTCCATTTTAAAATAGTTATTAGACAGGCTAAAGGGCAAAATAAATTGTGTTTCATTTATGTATAAAAGAGAGAAAATAACCCTACTGGTCAAGCATCAGAGACAGTTTATTTTCGGTATCCCTAAAATACATAAAGACCTGTACAATCCTCCTATGAGGCTTACTGTTAGTGTGGCTGGTTCTAAGACCTATTTTATTGGGAAATACATTGATTTAATGTTGAAAAATGTTTTGAAGGATGAGCAACATATAGGGATTGATTCCTGGCATTTTTTAAGTAAATTGAATCAACTATTTTTTTACCATGAAGTATGTTTTCTTACAGTTGACGTTATTAAATTGTTCAGTGTCATTCCACATTCAGTGGGCCTTGAATGGTTTGAAGAATTCCTGTTTGACAGCTAAGCATTTAGTAATAATGATGTTTCAGTTTTAGTTTGTTTAATGGAATTAGTTTTAAAGTACAATTTTTTTTTTTTTTTGAAGGGCAATATTTTGTACAAAAGTCTGAGGTCGCTATGGGGGCATATTGTGCCCCCATCTTTGCAAATATTGTCATGCATATGTGGGAACGAACATATTTATTAAACTCCCCCTTCAGGGGCTTTTGAAACTTTTATTTTCATTTATATTGATGACTTGTTTTTTGTTTGGGATGGGGACCTTAAAAGTGTAGAAGAATTTCTGCTTTACATAAATACTACCACAGCATTTTATAGATTTACATATACTTTCAGAGAGAACATTAACTATTTAGATGTTCATCTTAAGGATTTGGTCAACAAATGGCTTGTAAGTGATTTGTTTAGGGAACCTACATATTGCAACAGCCTTTTACATTACCAAAGCAGTCATCTGGATCATGTTAAGAGGGGGCTGGTGAAAGGGCAATATGTCCGTATTTCACGTACGGTAACCAAGAATGAGGACTTTGAACAGCAAAGTGAAACAATGAAATAAATGCTGGTGGCTACAGGTTGTCCCCTAAGCCTTATAATTCCAATGTATGAAGAAGTTTGTGTCAAGAGAAAGGCATGTGTTTTTCAACCTTTAGTAAATGTGCAAGGGACCCCTGGGGGTGTTTCCTTGGATTATCAGACCTTTCAAAACAAAAGGAAGGAAGGAGATTTAGTCAATGGGCACAATCTTTCTTTTATTACTAGTTTTTCCCAGGATCACAAGGAGATATATGACATTATTAGGAAGAATTAGTGTATTTTTCACACCCAGACAGATATTTTGGAAAAATTAGGGCCCTATCCCCACATTATTTTTAAAAGAGGGGTTACTTTCAAAAACTTGTTGGAACAGGCTAACCCCAGGGTATGCCCACAGGGTGGTGGCACAAAAGTGTGGGCTTTGTGCCCAGTGCTCCATGATTTGCACGAACACTAAGATCAAAATTAATTATATTTATGTTAAACCACAAGGGAAACATTTTTGTACTACTAAGGGAGTGGTTTACGCTGCCCTGTGTTGTAACTGTCAGGGATTTTATATAGGTAAAACTAAAAGATGACTGAGAGAGGATTTATGATCATGTCAGGGATATTAGGATTTGTAATAGTGCCTTATACAAACACACTATCCAATTCCCTGGACATGAATTGAAGTTTTTGGTTGTTGAGAAAGTATCACAGGACCTATGTGGCGGTCCGTGGGAAGATTATCTAGAGTTTAGGGAGTTGTTTTGGCAGATTACACTTAACACCATCAAATTTCTAGGACTTAATGATGCCTTTAGTCTTAGTAGTTTTTTGAAACTACGGTCCTATTAGATTTAACAGTGTATAAAATGCATTAAGGTAATAGGCTATTTGTATTGGCAGGTTGCTGCTGTCTTTTATGTAATAGATTTTATTCTTATCCTTATTTTCTTTTATTTTTTTATGTTAGAGGTTTGATTTGCGGGTTTATATAAATGCTGCTCAGTGTTTATTGGTGCTCCTTATGCTTTTAAATGTTTATTGTTAATATTATTATAAATGTTTTGGTGCTTTAAATTTTACCTAAGAGTTTTTACCACCCATCAACTTCAATGTCATGTGATTTGTTTTTGTATATAAAATGGCTTTACTTGAATGGGTTTTTATTTTGAAGAAGTCAGCTGAGTGATGCTGATGAAAGCACTCAATAAAACTGGATTGTGTTAACTGGTGCTGGCAGAAGTTGCTTCTTGGTTCGTTAAAAACATGAGAGTTTATTAGAAAGGAAAGATAAGCATAAAGTGTGCAGACAGAATGTTCTTTTCTCAAGGGAAAGATACAATCTTGTTAGCTACAGAATGTTCCTAAATGGAATGTTACACATACTGAAGCAATATAATATGTTGTGTTCAGGATAGTAGTTCAGTTAAGGTTAGTGAGTTCGTTTGACCTATTACTTCAGAGAAGATTACAGACATTTGAGCCTAAGTACAGAAGACAGGTCAAATAAAGACTATATTAGTTTACGTTGCTCAGAACAATCAGAATATGACGTGCAGTAACTTTAAACACTAATTGTTTATTAGCACTGTTAACAAAGACAGTATTCAAATATTGTGAACATCTAATAAAGCCTTATTAAATGAACTACGGTGTTTGGAAAATTCATTCTGGAACGTACACAACATTTGGTCCATGAAGGAGAGACTGGCACCTGTTCAGCAGGAGTTTGGGTAATTATCAGATAGACTTTTCGTTCTCAGTCTCTTTATAGTGTTTCCAGCTAATTACAGTACAGTACAGTATTATCAATTCTTACACTGAGCATGAATATAGTCAGGGCTGAAGTTTGTTTAATGCGGATGAGGAGTCTGTTCCAGAACAGCAGTATCCTCTCTGTGAGATAAACCTGTTCCTTCAAACTGTTGTGTTGATGTGGTTTAGATCCCTAGATTGACTATTTCTGATGCCACTGGACTTGCTGATGTGCAGTAAATCCTTCAGTACTGGGTTGATGGATGCCCTGTAAGCCAGATATAGGTCACCTCTTAGGAGTCTGTAGGATACAGGGTGTAGTGACAAGGCTTTCAGTGGGTCCATGTAGGACGTATTGTTTAGGTATTGTATCCTTTTAGTAAGGTATCTCTGTGGGCATTTGAGTTGTTACATGTGTCTGAACAGATACATGCCAAAGGGGGCATTATATTCAATGACTGGCCTAATGAGTGCTGAGTAAAGGGGGGCAAGGACATCCCTGGATATGGACATAATCCCTTTGTTTATAAGCTGTGCAATACAGAAGGCCTTTCTTACAACAATGGACATATGTTGGTCAAAAGTTAGGTCACTGTCAATATAAGTTCTCAAATTCTGAACAACTTGATCAACTCAACGGCATATTGTTAATGTGTTAGTTCCCGGGGTAGATGACTTCTCAAAGGATGCAGTAATGCATTTTTTTGGTTATTTCAGTCCATGATTTTGGCATTAACTATTTACTTGAGACAAACCTTCCTGCAGGATGGCTAAGTTATTTGGAGTCATCTGTAAACTTAGTCAGTCACAGCACTTTGTTATTGGTTTTTGCTTTGGAAAAGTATGTCAAACAAGACAGGTCACAGAACAGAACCCTGGGAATTCCACTAGTGACTGGTCTCTTTGTGAAGCTAACTTCTCCTATTTTGATTTCCTGCATCCTATCTGCAAGCCAGATGGCAGTCCAGTAGGTGACAATATGGGTTTATTCCCAGTTTATATAGCTTTTCTATTATGCCTGAGTGGGGAATTTTGTCAAAAGCTTTGGCCAGGTTGAGGTACGTGGTGTGTACCATTTTGCTTTTATCCATTGCTTTGGAGACCTTTTCAAAAATGTCCACCAGAATGACTAAGAATAACTTGGACTTGATGAATCCAAACTGAGATGGCTCCAGTGTTTGGAGTTTCCTTATGTCTTCATTGATTAGTTATATGGTAAGTTGCATATGAGGCTGGTCAGATTTATGGGTCTGTAATTGCCTGGGTCTGTGGAAGGTCCTCCCTTATGCAGATGAATGACTGCAGCTGTTCTCCAGTTGCATAGTACAAAACATGTATGGAGGCCGAGACTGAACAGTGTTGTTAGGGGTTTGGCTCAATTGTGCTTCATGCTATTTAAGATGCATTCAGGGGTATTGTTCCGACCAACTGATAATACTGTTTTAACTTTTGATAGCAGTTTTAAGACTTTGGTGCGATAGCTTGAGGTAAACTAGATTCAAGTACATGTTGAGTGACAGACGGAGGGGAGAGAGAGAGAAAGTTAGAGCTAAATTTATTGGCCAGTAAGGTTTGCTATAACTTCAGCCTCAGAGTAGGTAATACCGTTCATAATCAGCCCCGTAAATTTCTGAGTTGAGCTTTTGCAGTTATGAACATAACTAAAAAAATACTTTGTGATTGTTTTTATCTTTGGCATAAGTAGCATTTTTACCTTCAAACTTGGCCTTGATGGATTTTTTTAAGCTCCTAAGTTGTTTACTTGCTTCAGTGACAAGTCCTCTAACATTCTAGGTATTAGTCTTCTTACATTTGGTGAAAATTTTTTTCCTTTTTAATTAGTTGGCAGACTTTAAAAATTTCCCCCAGAGTACTGTGTCAGAAATATTCAGTGAGCAAATGAGTGTAACCAAGGAAATGATTCTTTGGAGCTGGGACACAGGATCTGAATTGCCTAGACATAGTAAGGCCTTGTTAAGTTTAATTCAGGTGGCTGCCCAAAATGCCATTACTACAAAATGGAAATGAAAGTCTAAGTCAAATGTATTTGATGTACTGAGTACTGTAACAGAGAAAAAAGGACTGGAATTGGGATCTTTTGAAAGACGAGGATCACATTACTTAGAAATAAATAAAAATGTTTGGAACAATGCACACAGAAATATGTTCAGGAAGAGGGCTTGGAGGAGGAGTTAGGTTTAAGGGAAAGCAGGAATTCAGCAATTTATGCAATTTTGGACTGATGATAGTTATAAAAAGGACATATGGAATGTATAATGTATGTAACTGGAAATATGGTCTGTTTGCTTTTTTATGTCCCAAGTGATAATTTAATAATGGTGTTAAAAAAATATGTTTCTTTTATTATAAAGCTTGCTGATATTATGGTTCCACCATGTAGGTTTTTGGGGTTTGCCTGCACTTGTTCCTACAGGGTAAAGCTGCATCTATACAACTGTTTACATGCTGGCATAGTGTGGTGGTGTATGTTTCTGCATATGTTCATAGGTAGGTACTAGGCTATCGGTCCTGGGGCCTATACAAGTCCAGCCAAAAGGGTACCCTGGCTTTTGCCACCCAAGAAAATTATTTTCCTGTGCCACTGTCAAGCAGAGCCACAGAGGTGATTCCCCAGGGTGAATTTCCTATTTCCCATCCAATCATCAAGATTTTTCTTGAAGAGTGCTAATGAGGAGCTTTGTTTGATATAAATAGGTAGTTTATTCCAGAGTACGGGAAGTCTCTGGGACAGGAATCTATCCCTCCAGCATGTTCTATTTATTGTGCTGACAAGGTTTCGGTCCCTAGAGTGTGTAGCTCGGAGGGATTGGGATTTCTTGAAGTGGAGCATGTTCAACAGCTCTGGGTTTGACATAGCTTTGTATGTTAGGCAGGGATCACCTCTGTGTAGGCGATATGCGAAGGAGTAAAGCTGGAGTTTTTTGAGATGGTCTGCGTAGGGAATCTGTTTGAGGCCGGTAATCCTCTTTGTGAGGTATTTCTGCAGCCTTTCCAGTTGTTGTAGAGGTCTTGTGAGGTACATACCAAAAGGGGCGTTGTACTCTATAATGGGTCTAATGAGTGATGAGTAGAGAGGGGAACAATGAACTCTCTTTTTTCTGGATGAGAAACCTTTTGTCATGAGGTGTGCCACGTAGAAGGATTTCCTGACTACTGTGGCAATGTGATTATCAAAGGAGAGACTACTGTCCACCTGTGTCCCAAGGTCTCTTATCACACTTTCAATGTTAAGTATACTACCACCTATGTTGTAGTTCATGGGTACAGAGTTTTTACCAAAGGGGATGACGATGCACTTTTTGGCATTGAGCTTGAGACCATGGCTTTGACACCAGGCATCTGTCTCAGTGAGGCCCTTTTGTAGGATGTCCACATCGTTAGGAGTTTTGATTATGGCTCCTAGTTTGCAGTCATCTGCGAACTTCATTAGCCAAAGACCTTCTGTGTTAGCCTGTACTTCAGAGAAGTAGATACCAAACAGGAGTGGACCCAGGACTGAACCCTGTGGTACTCCACGTGTCACTGGTCTGAAGTCAGATTTGGAGTCTGCTACTTTCACAGTGTGGGTTCTGTCAGTGAGCCACTTGTCAATCCATCTTGTAACATACGGATTTATACCTAGTTTAGTGAGTTTATCTATAATTTCAGAGTGGGGGATGGTGTCGAAAGCCTTGGCAAGATCTAGATAGGCTGTGTGAACCACCTTACCCTGGTCTATGGCTTTGGTGACTGCTTCAAAGATGTTGCGGAGTTAACTGGGTTTGGTGTGGATTTGAAGCTTGTCAATGTTATCACTTAGGAGTAGGTAGTTTGCCTTGAAGAAGTTTGTAAAGGTTCCTTGGGTGGAATGGATCTATGGTTTCAATTTTATTTCAAAGAAGACTGCTTTATGATCAGACCTAACAAGCGATAAAGATACATAAGAGATGGTCCAAGATGATCCCATATTAGTAAGGACAAGATCAGGTTGGCATTCCCTAAAAAAGCCCCAGGCTTGTGGACAACGTCTTTGCCAATAATCAAAACCCTAGAGGGAAGAGAGGCTATCCCTGGTGAAGCAGCATGGACTGTCGATCATATCCTTCCAGGCTGCTAAATATTGGACCCCCTCTGAATGACACTAAAGACTAGGCCAATAACTGATGTCAGTTAGTTTTGCTCATATCATGGCATCATCCTTGGAGAAAGTAGAATGCTGCTCAATGTTCTGCTCATACCAGCCTTTGGCACACAGTCTGAGACCTCCATCATGTCTCTCTTCATATAATCCAGGAAGATGCATCTCAAATCATTAATGCCGGCATAAGCTATGACAGAGTCATACCGATACTTGTTGTTCAAAGGACTTGAGTGCATGTGTGATCTGATGGATCCTGGCACCAGGCAAGCAACTAACTAGCTCTCTTTCCTCACTCAGCCTTATAAGAGGCACATCTGTATAGGTTCATAGGTGTTTACTAGGCTAACGACCACAAGGGCCGTTTTAAACCTAGCCACGTATCCCAAATCTCTGACAAGTTCGGATACCCTTGATAAGTGTAAGCATGGGCCTAGGAGTTGAACCAATTACAGGTTACCTGTGTCCATTAGAGACATAGGTGCCAAACCAGCGCTGAATTTCTGTTTTCCCATCCAGTTGTCCAAGTTGCACTTGAAATGGATTGGGGAAGAACTCTGCTTTACATGGATAGGGAGCCTGATCCATACACATGGTAGTCTCTGGGATACATACCTATCTCTCCAGCAGGTATCATAGGCAAGGTTTAAGTCTTTAGAATGGGTAGTTCTGGTGCTGTTTGTTTTGTGGATATGCAGGAGGTCCATCAGAGTGGGGTCTGACAATGCCCTGTATGTCAAGCATAGATCTCCCCTCAAAAGCCTGTAGGAAGCAGAATACAGGGATAGGGCATTGAGGCGGTCTGCACAGGACATTTTACTTATGTCCTGTATTATTTTAGTGAGGAACCTCTGTGGACATGCCAATTGTTTGGATATGCCTGGTTAGGTACATACCAAAGTGGGCACTGTACTCAATGACAGGTCTGATGAATGCTGAATACTGTGGAACAATGACTTCCTTGGACTTAGATGCCATACCTTTGCTTACAACTTGCACAAGCATAGAATGATTTGCTCACCACTGTAGACACATGATGGTCAAAGGCTAGATTACTAGCTATGCGTGTCCCCAAGTTCCTCACTACTAGGTCAACTCCAAGGGGTGTGTTCTCGATATGATAGTTACCAGGGATGGATGACTTCCCAAAGGATAGTATTATGCATTTCTTGGTATAAATTTAGTTTTAGTCCATGGCTAAATGATGTCTTATGTCTTACAATGGAGTCACCTATAACAAGAACATTTGGTTGGGTTGATGCCTGCCTTATGGGCACAGCATCTGTGACTTGGGGACTCCTTGTGCTATACGAGGAAGTAGGCATAACTTGCTGAGTGTGCTTTGTGCCTGTGTTGTGTTTTGGAGGTCTTTGAGATTTAGTCAAGTTAATCTTTAGAACCTCAATATATGATGGATTGTGTGCATTGCAATAGCCTTGGAGGGGTATGATGTGTAGTGTACTGCTGTATGAGTTTACTGTGTGTGTGATTTTTGCCTCCAGGGATACTATATATGGTCATCTCTCACCACTGTGTTACGCTGTTTGAGTAACAGATGATCATCACACAGCATGAGACAATTCTTACACTGTCTCATGATATCCATCTCAATCAGGACTGCTACAGAAGTTGTGAGGAATCGTTGGTCCATGATATTGACATGAATGACTGGGGGCAGGGGTAAATATAAATACTTGGAGTTCGGTTTTAGAATAATGTTAGGGCAGAGTTGCTATTGAGTATTTAAAAGGTTTAATACTAGCCTAGGAAGTTTCTTCTGCCACCAGCATGAACCAGTGAAGTAATGAAAGTAAAAACGCTCACAAACTTACTACTAAAATCAGTGCAAGCAGAATCAATACACTTAATATTAAGCAATTTTATTAAAGGTCTTTTAGCCTGGTGAGTAGTTTATGGGGAAACACTTTTCAAAATGATGTTTAATATGCTTGTTGTCAACAGCCAATAAACGGGGAGAGGGAAGGACTTGCACTGTCAAATTATCTTAAGTGGCAGGCAACAACAGATACACTGGGTTTAAGAACACAATTACAACAGGGTGGGTCAGAGACACCAATTACAATGCAACAGTAATGTAAAAGATCACAGTAAACAGCAGTTTTCAAATTCTTAGACCCTTAGCTCTGAGCTAACTGGCCTGGAACTGCCTTAATGCAAAGTCTAGTCTGGAGCTAGCCTGACACGCTCTATACATAAGAATGAAGTTAGGGTTTAATACCAACAGTTAAACCACTTAAACAGCAAAATGCAGTGCAACTATGTACTGGTATTACTAATAAAGATTTAAAGACCTTAGATAACTATTACAATACAACAGTAATTTAAAAGATCACAACAAACAGCAGCTTTGGAATTCTTAGACCCTTAGCTCTGATCGGAACTAGCCTGACATACACTCAGTACATAAGAATGAAAACAAAAGTTACGTACTCACCATAATGATGCATCTCTGTTGTCAGTTTTCATTCTTCTTCAACTGATGGGTCTTGGATTCAACCTCAGATCCGGCTCAGCTGCTTTTACCAGATTCATGGATTGAACTCTCGAGCGTCTTCCTTTACCCATAATGCCCTACTGTCCTAGCATACCTCAGATCAAGTTTGCTGCCCCAACTAACAAAAACATGATGCCAAGTGAATACAGAAAGGAGGATAGAGGCAAAGAAAAGAGGCTTGAGCTCAAACAGGGAACACACAGCTTCTCAAAGGAGCATCCTTTATGTCTCCACAGAAAGAGAGGGAAGTGGGATAGAGAGCGGGAAGTTGAGGGTGAATGAAAATAGATAGCACAGATGCGCAGCTATGGTGGGTACAATAACTTTTTTATTTGAAGTTGTCATTTTCATTCAATCCTCAACTGATGGGATGGGTGGTCCTCGTGGAAGGATATTCCAGAGTACAGCAGAGCCAAATGCTGCCCTATTCCTGGAAAGCAAATCTAACTTGTAATGAGCAATAAAAATATGAGAATTGGACCAGATGGCAGTGGTACAAATGTCATCTACAGACGTTCTTGTCCAAAAAGCAGTTGAAGTAGCTACAAACCTTGTGGAATGTGGTTTAGGGGGATTAGGCAAAGATAACATTCTTTCTTTGTAAACAAAGCATATATAATCCCTTAAACATTTAGCTATTGTCACTTTAGACACTGCTCTTCCCAATTTGTTCTTGGAAAAAGATGTACATAGCTTGTCAGTCTTCCTGAAATCTTTGCATCTGTGAAGATAAAATCCAAGCTGTTGGTATAGATCCCAAAAGATGTACAGAGTACTCACCCTTGTTTGAAAATTTTGGGAAAAATACAGGTAGACTGATAACCTGATTAATGTTGGATCAGAAGCCACCTTATGTAAAAAAAACAAAAAAAAAAAAAAAAAAAACAAAAGATGAGTTCATGTGTAGGGAAACCCCATCCTTATTAAAAATAAATTAGAGAGATCTATAGGAAAGGGCCTGGAGTTTGGAAACTTGCCTAGTGGAAGTGATAGCAACCAGAAAAATTGTTTTCCAGGACAACTTAAGGTGCATCTTTGCAAATGGTTCAAATGGAAGTTAAATCAGGGCTTGTAGTACAATAATCAAATCCCATGGAGGAGTAGCATCCTCGACTGAAGACCTGAGTAGAAAGGTGCCATTATGAAAAGGTTTGCACAACTTTGAAGAAGCCAAAGAGGGATCATTTTCATCTGCATGAAATTTAGACATAGCTGCCAAATGTACTTTGATAGTTGAATAACTCACCCTGTTGTTAAAATGGAGGCCAGGAATTCAAGTACTGCAGAGACTGGGGCAGAGAAGGGATCAGGTATCTCTGGAGGGCCCAGATTGAAAACCTCTTCCATTTATTTTTTGTAAAATTTCCTAGTAGAGACCTTTTGAGAAGATAACATGGTGGGCTGAGGAGGAAAGCCTGAACTGTCTAGCCATCACTGGAAGTGGAGAAATCATGCAGTCAACTTGAGGCCATTGATATCTGGATGATTCATTCCTGTCAGGTGACAGAGGATGTCTAGACTTGGGTCCAGTATACAAGACATATACAGGAGAGGAGGCCACAGGAAGTGAAACCACACTTGACAGCCCAGAAAGGGTGCAATGAGGATAACTGTGCTCTTCAACCAGAATGCTTTCTGTACAAAATAGGGGATTACAGGTAACAGGGGATAAGCATGGAGGAAACAGGAGGGCCAGTCATAGACTAGAGCATCTCTCGGTGACTCCCCCAGTGGAGGGAACAGGGCAAAGAACCTACTGCACTTGCTCTTGTGGGGAGAAGTCAAAAGATCACAGCATGGCTGGCCCCATCGACAGAAAATCCTCTTCACCACTTTGATATTGAGACCACTCATGAGGCATTAGAATGTCCCTGCTTATATTGTCTGTAAGCACCTTGGCTTTCCCCAGTATGTGCTGGTAATGAAAAAGCCAAAAGAGATCAACCATTGCCACATTCTTATTGCCTCTCAACATACCGGATAAGAGCTGGTTTTCCCTGTTTGTTGATGTACCAGACAACAGATATATTGTCTGTTTGAATTGCAATCATCACGGACAGGAGAGCATCTTGAAAGGCCTGCAGTGCTAAGACTGCCCTCATGTTCAGGTCACTGATGTGTGAATTGGCTTCTTCTAGAGACCATGTACCTTGGCCTGTCCTTCTCAAGAAATGCCCCCCCAACCCAGACGGGAGGAGTCTGTGGTAACTGTGGTTACCGGTAGTGGGAGAACAAATGGACAGCTCTGAGAAACTTCATCTGAACGGATTCACCAAAGAAGGTGTTCCTTGCAAACTTGTGTGATCCTGACTGTAGTATACAAGGGCTGCTGAAGAACACACCACTGTACTCACAGAGTCCATTGCAGAATTGGCATATAAAATCTGGCTAATGGAACCGTTGTTATTGCTGATGCTAGGGACCCTAACGCGTGCAAGACTAGTTGTACTGGAGGAAAAGAATGCAAGATCACTTCCATGACATGGGATCTAAGGGTTTGAACTCTTGTTGGAAAAAGTGACTCTATTGTGTCTAAAAGAGTCCCTATGAACTCTAGATTCTGTGTAGGTGCAAGCTGTGACTTGAGTTGACTGTGATGCCCATATGGTGAAATACCTGGAGCAAGTTGATGCCTGTCAGAGCAGTCAGAAGCCAGTCATCTAGATATGGAAATACCCATAATCTCAGCAGTCTCAGGTCAGCTGCTACCCCACCATGTATGTGGGGAACACACTGGTGGCTACAGCAAGGCAAAAGGGTAGTAATCTGAACAGGTAATGACTGATCTCAGCCAGAAGTGCAGTTATGTTCTGGAGTGCCTGTTCATTTTGATATGATAGTATACATCCTGAAAATCTGTGGAGCACATCCAATTGCTCTTTCACAGCAGGGGTAAAATGGACTAAACCATGACCATCCAGAACTTTGAATATTTCATGTACTGGTTTAGCTTGCTGAGATCCAGGATGGGTCTCAAGTCCTCTGTCTTTTGGCACTAAAAAGAATGGAGTAGATTCCAAATTCAAACTGGTCTGGGGGGGGGGGGACTTTTTTGGATGACTTTTTTTTCTTGCAGCTTTTCTATTTCTAAGGCTGCTGCCTTTCTCTGACTGGGTGCTACATTGGGAATCTTTTTTATTTGGAAAAATTGTATGAAATAACCTCTGAATATGATCCTCTACACTTTGTATCTCTTGTTTTGGATGCCCAGGTTTCTGAGTGCAGAACTAAGCACACCCTGACTGCCTTCACAGTGCAGCAGCCGGACAAATTTTCAGGAGCGCTGGTAGGGTTTATCTGAGAAGATATCCCTGAAACCTTGGTTCTGCGGGCCACCTCTGCCATGATGGCGGTGTCTTCCATTAGAGTCCCCCCCCCCTGCCCTGGGAAGAACCATCTCCTCATGAGTCTTGGAAAGGTCCTTGGGTGTTGAAAAAACACGTCATCTTACTGCCTCATTGATTCTAACAGAAAGATCTCTGAGTGGTAGAAAAAATGGATCCTGATGGCAGACAAGGTCTTTCCATCTTGCTCAGTTCTGGAGAGCATTTCCTTTACTTTGGGGCCAAACAAGGATGATCCATCAAGAGAGCACTGATGAACAAAGACATGAAGGACTCCACAAAATTGCATGTGTGCATCCAGGCATGCCTCCTAATGGCTATGCCTGAACCCGCCGCACTTGAGATACCTTTAGCAGTCTGAGATATCAGCCTCACAGATGACTTGGAAATAGACTGAAGGGTTGCCAGTTGTGAAGAAGCTTTCTTTTGGTCCTGCACATACATGGACCCAAAAAGAGATTCGGAGAGGTCCTTCATCAGATCTCTTTGAAACCTGTTAAAGTACACCAGATAATTCAGAGACCACAAGACATACTTGCCAAATCTGTCTAAGGCCCTAGACTCTCTGTTAGGGGGATGGACAGATGAGTTCTGCTCCACAAGCTCCTTTTTAGTGGCTGCTGCCACAACCATGGCATCTACAGGCATTCCCTTGCTCCAGTGGGATTTATCCTTCAGTGAAGCAAAAAACGTATCTGGATGCCTGGGAATAGGCTCCATGGTATCCGGCTCTTTCCACGCACAGCATTAGACCAATTCTATCAACTGATCAACCAATGGGACCACCCAAGGCATAGCTGGGCCAGACCCGAAAACCTCCAGAAACACCAATTCCTCCTGAGAAGGGGCTTCAGAAGACCTTCCACCTTTTTCTTGGGAAGTCCCAGGATCTATTTAAAGGAATAAATGAAAGAAAGCACCATTAAGCAGTATCCATCTTGAAGAAATGTTTAATAAATTTCACAGCAAGCAAAGCACAGCACAGCACACAGTAATGCTGAAACCACTACCAGTTCGTTTTCGTCTGCAGCTTCATCAGAAAATGCTGACAATCCAAACCCCTCCCCATTTGTACACTTGCACATTAACAATTATAAAATTATGTGACATCACTAACAACTTAAACTCTTTCTTAAACAGGAGTTAAAACCATCCATACTGAATAAAAATTTCTCCTATTTTTGTGTTAAGTAAAACTTTCTTTTAAAACATGTAATAAATAAATAAAATAATAAATATGTAAACAATTATTTGTTCAACAGAGTAAATGTAGAATTCACAACTTCGCTGACCTTAATTTCAAGACAGGGGATAGGGATACCATGTCATTCAGACCTGGCCACTTGGTGGCTTCCAACACCAGTTGCCAGTAAACCTCCCTATATTCCAGCATGGTTTCCCAGGAACCACCCCTACCATCCATTGCTACCTCATCCAATACAAAAAAAGTGAAGGAAACACCTTCACAACTCATTGTGTGTTTGTATAAAGCATTTCTATTGTTACCTCTCCTAATGTCATAAAAATGTTCATAAATTCTTCTCTTTAGACATCTTTCCATCTTACCTATGTAAAAAGCTTTACATATTTTACAGGTCGCAATGTAAACAAGCCCTTTACTTTCCCAATTAAAGTAAGATTTAGATGTTATATGTCTATTCCTATTACTAACAATGATCTCAGAAGTGTCAGCAATGAAGGGACATTGCTGACATGCTCCACACATGAAGGTACCCACTTTTCTAACAGATTCACCCCCAAGCTTATTTTCCATAAGGTTCGTAATCCAGCTACCTTTTCTGAAAATGAAATTTAATGGGACATCAAATATTAAGTTCAGATCAGAAAACTTAGAGAACCTGTCCCATTCCTTTTGGACAATGTCTCTAATAACTTGGGAGTCTCCACTGAAATCCACAATAAAAGCATTCCCATATGTGTCATCTTCCCCATTGCTCATTCCTCCTTCCTTTGTATTTGTGTCAATGGAACATAAAATTTGTACAAATCTTTCTTTCCTGTACTGCAACACCTCTTCCTGAATTTCCTTAATTAAAATCTCTGGGTATCCTCTTTCTAAAAACATACACTTCAGCAAGTCACACTCATCAATGAAGTCCTTGTCATCAGAGGTCATTCGACTATTACGTACATATTGACCCTTCACTATACCTTGCTTCTGAAAGTTAGGGTGGGCACTTGAAAAATGCAGAAATGAATTACAATACGTCTCCTTCCTGTACACTTTTGATCCGCTATTACTCTTCCTAATGTTGACATCCAAAAAAATCAATACTGTCATAACCAATCTTATAAGTAAATCTGAAAAAATCAGTACTATTGGAAATATATTCGAATAAATTCATAAATTTCTCCTCAATCTATGTCCAAAATATACAGAAGTCATCCAGGAAACATTTGTATAGTGCCCAACAATCCTTAAACACTGAATTAAACATATTTCTGCTCCCACCAAGCCATCACTAAATTTGCGTAGGTTGGGGCACACATGGCCCCCATGGCCACTCCCTTTAACTGTCAGAAAAATTCTCCTTCAAAATAAAGAAAATTATTGTTTAGTACCAATTCCATTAAGACAGTGAAAACATAAATCTTCCTTTCAGTGAAACTATTATCATTTCTTAAAACCTCTTCAAAAAACTCCAAACCAGTCTCATGAGGAATAGAAGTGAAGAGGTCCACCACGTCAACAGTAATAAAAATAACATCACTGGTTATCTGTTTATCCCCTACAATTTTTAAAAAATCCCATGAATCCTTCAAAACGTTGCATGCACCTACAGCCAGGTTTTTAACCTATAATCCAAGTATTTAGCAATAGGTGCAGTAAAAGATTGGCTAGCTGCCACTATAGGCCTCAAGGGAGTTTCTTGTACATTTTTGTGGACCTTTGGTATCTCAAAGATAGACGGTACTCTTGGTTCCTTGTTGTGTAAGAACCTATAAGTCTCAATATCAATGCAGCCCTCTAATATCAAGTCATTAAGCGCTGTGTATATCTTTTTATACGCTATATGCACCTCATTAATAAAGGCCTTTATGTATTTGTTGTCATCTAACAAGATGTCCACTATCTTACTATCATAGGTAATGACATCCATAAGCACCATACCCCCTCCCTTATCCAGCTTCATTGCCCTCACATACTTATTCTTCCTAATAGAATCCAAAAGTGTATTTTCTTCAAATGTCAAGTTAAACCTAACCTTATTACCAGGAAGTTTTTCCCTGAGTTCCATTTCCAAGGCATTCTCCAATTTTTTAAGCTGGGGATGCAAAGGGAGATTCCACACTTTTTCTTCTCAATCCTTCACTCAAATCTATTTGCCCATCTAACAGAAGCTCCAAATTCTTTTTATGGATGAACATTTTCAAATCAATTAGTACTTTACTTAAAACACATTTTTTACGGGGAACAAATTTAAAACCTTTTGAAAATAAGTCAAAAAAGACCTTAGTAATGTGCAAACTACTATAGTTAAAAATAGTGTAGTCACAGTAGGTCCATCCTTCACAATACATTCATCAAGCTCAAATTCATGCTCTACAGTAATTGCACCAGTGGCCCCTACTGAACTTGTTTCCCCCTCCGATTGTTCCACCCTCTCCAATTGCCTTGATAATAGTTGTCACAGGCTTGCTCTTCAATCTCTCGGACCTTCGGAGGGGGGGATACTCTAAAAGGTTTTGGTAGTTTAAGTGTCCAGAGGATTCACCTGTACTAGAATTATAGTGGTCGTCAGGATTAGCATAATCAGAGCCATAATAATCATCCCTAACATTATTATGTTCACCACTGTTCCCATATCTTTCAAAGTTAACAGTACCTTTTGGTCTAGGGTAATGGATGTTTTGCTCATATTCATGTAGATCCCTATTTAACTTTCTTTTCTTCCTACCAACAATTAATGTCACTTTCTCATCAACTTGGGCTCTTAAATCAAAATGCCTCTTTTTTTCTTCATCTAAAGTAAACATTAAATTTTTTAAAATACAAGCATTTACATTAATTCTTTAATTTAAAACACCCAACAGTCTTTCATTTTGCTTAATAATAGCTTTTAAAATTTCAAAACCACATGTATCAAAAATTCTTATCAATTCTAAATGAAACTCAGATCCCTCTTCCACATTATTTGGTATTTATACACACACAACCCTTTTGGTACAACCTTTAAGTTTAAGCATTCCCTTAAATACACATCGTCAGCATCAAGAGTTTTAAACTTAAGCAATAAATCATGTAATTTATTCAGCTTCATCTGAATGCAAGTCTGTCCGGTTAAAAGACACATGCTGGTTTAATCAAATATCCAAATTACAGTTGTATGAGTCAGTTTGACTAAAACCAGCATTGTTAACAGCAGCAAAGTCACCTTGTGTTCTTGTTTCATGCCCTGATTCAGAATGGCAAGCTCCACTACGTGCATTGTTCAAAAAATTATCAGGATGTTGATGGGCAAGTGGTACTCGTGAGGTTGCCAAGTGCCTTGGACTGTCTTCCCTAGATAATGCCCCCCCCCCCCTTATCAGGGAAGTGTCCGTGGTCACTGTGGTGACCGGATGGGGTTCCATTAAAGGTCTGCCCTGAGAAACTAGTGGGGAGACTATCCACCAGAAAAGGAGTCTTTTGCAAGATTCCGTAATTAGCATCATGTGAGACATGGGTAATTCCTGGAAGGACCATTGTGTGAAAAGAAGCCACTGAAGGATTCTCATGTGAAAGCGTGCTAAGGGGACTAGAAGAATGGCTGCTGCCATGGACCCTAGAACTTGAACATATTTGACTTGAATTCTTTTGCTCCTCAGGAAAGTGACACCTGTTTTCGAATAATGGAAACTCTTTCCTGAGGCTATTTTACAAACATTTTTCTTGTGTTTAGCTCTGCTCCTATATGTGTAATAGATTGACAGGGCAACAAGTAAGATTTTTCGAAATTTATTGCGATGCCTAGTTGAGTACAGGATGTGATGGTGTAAATCTTGTGCCTCTATAAGGTGTTGCCTGGTGGTAGCAGTGAGGAGCCAGTCGTCCAGATAAGGAAACACCTGGAATCCTTGACGTCTCAGGTGAGCCATGACTACTGCCATGCATTGGGTGAACACCCTGGGGGCTGTGGTAAGACCAAAGGGTAGAACTCTGAATTGGTAATGACTGGCTCCTAGCCGGAAGCGTAGAAATCTTCTGGACCATCTGTCCATTTGTATATGATAGTACACATCCTGAAGATCTATGGAGCACATCCAATTGTCCTGACCCAGAAAGGGGAAAATGGACTCCAAGGCTGATGTGGGAGCCGAGCTCAAATGAGCCGACGCTCAGATAAGGATAGCGGGGTCAGACAAGGGTCCGATGCCACTTCCACCCTCGGAGCCGACGAGAGAGCTTCGGTGCCCAGATACCTCGATGGGAGGAAGAATCAAAGTAATCAGAGCCAATGTCGGAGCCGATGAGGATGTCATCGGAGCGGAAGGAACCACTATCGGAGTGTCCATGGACTCCGGCTCCGAACTTAGCATAGTCGGAGGAATCGAAATCGAAGTGGATGGAGCCAAAACCTGTTGAGGTGGGCTCAAAAGCATTTTAGCAAGGGCCTGTGACTTAAGCAACCTACTGACCACTCTCTCCACATCCTGATCTGATAGCCTCGAGGGTAGAGAGGATTGGGAAGATGATCGATGACTGGACTTGCTTTGTAGTAATGGTGATTGCGGCACCAAGCGACTCGGCTCCAAAGAAGGAGACCTAGCTCTTTTGTGGCTCCAAGACGACTCCAAAGTAACAGTTGGAGCCAACGGAGGGGTAGTCTTGTCGGTGCCAGCCAGCACCGACACACTTGGTTTGTCAAGCTCACAAGTCGGTTCTGAACATGGAGCCGATGGCTTAACTGGTTTCAAAGGTTTCACTGGCTGAGATGCTTTAGCTGAAGAATCCTGTTTTAATAATCCATGGGGGATAAGCTTGTTTTTCTGCACCTGCAGGACCCTTGGACTAAAGGCATGACAAATAGCACAAGAGTCCTGCAGGTGCAGAGCCCCCAAGCAGTAAACACAACTAGTGTGCCCATTTGTCAGAGACATCTTCTGACAGCATGAGTTGCACTTTTTAAAACCAGAGGTTTTCACTTCCTTAAGACATTTTAGTAAAAGTCAAACTACAATAGAAAAACTAAAAATGAATAAAGACCTTAAAGAAGAGCCTCTAACTTAAACGGCTGTCCTTAAAGGGGGGGGGGACTCTAAGTTAAACGAGTTCAGGGAATAACAGAAGGCCTAGCGACTAAGGGGCAACAGCCAACACAGCACAAACGTAAAGCACAACGATGAGATAAGGGGGTTTACAGTAAAAGAAACTTACAAACTACTACCAAAGAAGAATTATATCAGATTTTAAGCACAATATTTGAGTTTAAAAGAGACAAAACATTATACTAAGCCTGAGCCAGTATTGGTCACACTGTCACAGCTAAATGGGATCTGGGTAGCTGGCGCTGGGCATTCTGGGATAAGGGGTAGCCTCGAGCCAGTAAAGAGCTCCCGAGCTGTAGTAAGTTGTCGAGTCTGAGCAGAGGATCGGCTCCGTACCATCCAGCAAGAACGAAGGCGAGATTGGGCAACTTAACATCATAATGTTAGGTGTGGCTATTATGGCGCTGAGTATGCTAATCCTGATGACCTTTATAATAGGTCATTCCTCTGGACAACTACTACCAAGACCCTTTAGAGTATCGCCCCTCCAAAGTTCCGTGAAATTGAAGAGCAAGCCTACGACCAATATTATCAGGGCAATTGGAGAGGGTGGAACAATCGGAGGGGGAAACAAGTTCAGTAGGGCCACTGGTGCAATTACTGTAGAGCAGTAGGATGGACCTACTTTGACCTGTCAGGGACACACTATTTTTAATTATAGTAGTATGCGCATTACTAAGGCCTTTTTTTTACTTATTTTCAAAAGGTTTAAAATTTGTTCCCCATAAATATGTGTTTTAAGTAAAGTACTAATTGATTTGAAAATGTTCATTCATAAAAAGAATTTGGAGCTTCTGTCAGACGGGCAAAGAGATTTGAGTGAAGGATTGAGAAGGAAAAGTGTGTGGAATCCCCCTTTGCATCCCCAGCTTAAAAATTTGGCGAATGTCTTGGAAATGGAACTAAGGGAAAAACTTCCTGATAAAAAGGTTAGGTTTAACTTGACGTTTGAAGAAAAAACACTTTTGGATTCTATTAGGAAGAATAAGTATGTCAGGGCAATGAAGCTGGATAAGGGAGGGGGTACGCTGCTTATTGATGTCATTACCTATGATAGTAAGATGATGGACATCTTGTTAGATGAAAGTACATAAAGGCCTCTATTAATGAGGTGCATATAGCGTATAAAAAGATCTACATAGCGCTTACTTGGTATTAGAGGGCTGCATTGATATTGAGACTTATAGGTTCTTACACAACAAGGACCCAAGAGTACTGTCTATCTTTGGGATACCAAAGGTCCACAAAGATGTACAAGACCCCCCCTTGAGGCCTATAGTAGCAGCTAGCCAATCCGTTACTGCACCTATTGCTAAATACTTGGATTATAGGTTAAAAAAACTGTCTGTAGGTGCAGGCAACGTTTTGAAGGATTCATGGGGTTTTTTCAAAAGTGTAAGGGATAAACAGATAACCAGTGATGTTATTTTTATTACTATTGATGTGGTGGGCCTCTTCACTTCTATTCCTCATAAGACTGGTTTGGAGTTTTTTGAAGAGATTTTAAGAAATTAATAATTTCACTGAAAGGGAGATCTATGTTGTCACTGTCTTAATGGAACTGGTATTAAACAATTTTCTTTATTTTGAAGGGGAATATTTCTGACCGTTAAAGGCAGTGGCCATGGGGGCCATGTGTGCCCCTACCCATGCAAATTTATTGATGGCTTGGTAGGAGCAGAAATATGTGTTTAATTCAGTGTTTAAGGATTGTTGGGCACTATACAAACGTTTCCTGAATGACATCTGTACATTTTGGACAGAGAGTGAGAAGAAATTTATGAATTTCTTCGAAGATATTTCCAACGGTACTGATTTTTTCAGATTTACTTATAAGATTGGTTACTACAGTATTGATTTTTTGGATGTCAACATTAGGAAGAGGAATAGCAGTTTTTGAATCAAAAGTGTACAGGAAGGAGATGTATTGTAATTAATTTCTGCATTTTTCAAGTGCCCACCCTCACTTTCAGAAGAAAGGTATAGTGAAGGGTCAATATGTACATGGTAGTTGAATGACTCTGATGACAAGGACTTCAATGATGAGTGTGACTTGTTGAAACATATGTTTTTAGAAAGGGGATACCCAGAGATTTTAATTAAGGAAATTCAGGAAGAGGTGTTGCAGTACAGGAAATAAAGATTTACACCAATTTTACGTTCCATTGACACAAATACAAAGGAAGGGGGAATGAGCAATGGGGAAGATGACACATATGGAAATGCTTTTGTTGTGGATTTCAGTGGAGACTCCCAAGTTATTAGAGACATTGTCCAAAAAGAATGGGACAGGTTCTCTAAGTTTTCTGATCTGAACTTAAAATTTGATGTCCCATTAAAGTTCATTTTCAGAAAAGGCAGATGCATTAAGGACCTTATGGAAAATAAGCTCGGGGGTGAGTCTGTTAGAAAAGTGGGTACCTTCACGTGTGGAGCATGTTAGCAATGTCCCTTCATTGCTGACACTTCTGAGATCATTGTTAGTAATAGGAATACATATAACATCTAAATCTTACTTTGTTTTTTTTTTTCAAATAACATTTTTATTCTTTTGTGCAACCAAAGATAATACAAGAGCAGTTGTAAAGTACATAATAGCATAGTACATGGCTGAAAACATTATTATCTATTTACAATAACAATCAAGAATGAATTACATAGTAGTGTCATATGATAAATCTTACTTTAATTGTGAAAGTAAAGGGCTTGTTTACATTGCGACCTGTAAAATATGTAAAGCTTTTTACATAGGTAAGATGGAAAGATGTCTAAAGAGAAGAATTTATGAACATCTTTATGACATTACGAGAGGTAACAATAGAAATGCTTTATACAAACACACAATGAGTTGTAAAGGTGCTTCCTTCATTTTATTTGTATTGGATGAGGTAGCAATGGATGGTAGGAGTGGTTCCTGGGAAACCATGCTGGAATATAGGGAGGTTTACTGGCAACTGGTGTTGGAAGCCAACAAGTTGCCAGGTCTGAATGACATGGTTTCCCTATCCCTTGTCTTGAAATTAAGGGCAGCGAAGTTATGAATTCTACATGTACTCTGTTGAACAAATTATTGTTTACATATTTATTATTTTACTTATTTATTTATTTATTTATTACATGTTCTAAAAGAAAGTTTTACTTAACACAAAAACAGGGGAATGTTTTATTCAGTATGGATGGTTTTAACTCCTGTTTAAGAAAGAGTTAAAGTTGTTAGTGATGTCACATGATTTTATAATTGTTAATGTGCAAGGGTACAAATGGGGAGTGGTTTGGATTGTCAGCATTGTCTGATGAAGTTGGAAATGAAAACAAACTGGTAGTTGTTTCAGCATTACCTGTGTGCTGTGCTGTGCTTTGCTTGCTGTGAAAAACATTTCTTCAAGGTGGATACGGCTTACTGGAGCTTTCTTTCGTTTACTGGTTTTGATTTGGGCACCCCATCCTCTTGGACTTGTTTTTCATCTATTTAAAGGAGACATCATCAGATGGAGATCTGAGGGATCCCTCCCTTTTATTGAAGTTGGTGTCCTTGGTGAGAGATTCCTGGGGGGAATCTGTATCTCCTTTTACACATTCTCTTCCTAGGGACCTCATCAATGCATTGGTCTGGTGAGGTATCAGAAGTGACAGGGGAGTCTTGAGGAAGGACTGACTGAAGGCTTGATTGGGCTGGCTATCCCGGTAGTATAGACCTGAGAGACTCAAATCTTAAATTTGATGGTGGATGACTTGTAGGATCTGAGAAGGGCAATGATGGCCTCTCTCTCGGTAAAGAGAAAGTCCCTTCCACTACCTCAAAAGCAGGAGGTCCAGGGGAAACAGCTGCCAGACGGACTGGTGCAGAAGCCACCTGTGTTGCTGCACCCTGAATCTCCACAAAACCCTGTCTCCAGAAGGGACATGGACCCAACCTGTCCAATGCAGAGGCTCCAATGGGCAAGGATGGCTCTGATAGCTTCTGAGTTGACCCCAACCCCATGTCTGAAGGTCATCTTGAGAGTCCCCTTAGTGTTTCGTGCAGGAAAGGGGGAATGGACCCGAAGAGATATCAGCTCCAGTGTGAAGTGGGGAGACCGGGTCCAAGATGACTTAGCCTTGGACAAGCTAGGATCTGAAGAAGTCGGATCAGACTATTTTAAGGTTTTGTTTGAAGGCTTGATTATTGAACATGATCTGGGAGAACAGTCAGGGGACCGCTTCCAGGAGTCTTTATCTTTAGGAGCCCAGTCAGATTTCCCTTTAAAAGACTTATCAAGAGTTTGAACCCCAGCAAACGAGGAAGATGGCATCGGACCCCTCAAGACTAGTTTATTCCTCCTATCACTCAATGTCCTGGAATTAAACCCTGCACAAACAGGGCAGTGGGTGTAAATGAGCAGCACCCAAGCATTAAACACTCCCTTTAAGCCCCAGTATTGGGGATCTTATGCCCACAGGAAATGCATTTTTTGAAGCCTGTAGGCTTGTCGGACATCTTGCAGACTGCCAAACACAGAGAAAAAAGGAAAGTAACCTTTATTTATTTATTTGTTTTAATAAATAGAAAACTTAAGGTATCGACAATTGTGCTGGAAAATATACTGTACTGGATAAGAAAAGTTTGCAGAAGAAGAAGAAAAGGTACCAACAATGGTACTTCAAAGATTACCCTGAAATGGGTAGGGAGGCCTAAATACAAAGGGACAGTACTAATACAGAAAAATCCAAAGAACTCTAGGAAAGATTAAGGGAGGAAGGGTGATAGAGATCAGTTGAAAAAGCTAGGAAAACTCATGATACATGATGAAAAAAAACAACTAGTTTGCACCCTGTAGTTCAAGAAGATTCATGTTTGAATTATATGGTGGCAAAAGAGATCTGAGGTATGCTAGGAGAGTAGGGTATTATGGGTAAAGGGAGAGGCTCAAGAGCTAGATCAGTGAATCTGGTAAAAGCAGCCAAGACAGATCTGAGATCCATTAGTTGAAGAATGAATGAAAATGAAAAGATCAGATCTAGGGTTTAATACCAAGAGTTAGAACAATTAAACAGCAAAATTTGGTGCAACTATGTACTGGAATTATTAATATAAGCTTAAAGACCTAACATATAGACTGTTAAAATGAATTAAAAAAGATCAAGAAATGAAAATACTTATCTTTATCGAAAACACTTGTCTTTATCTATGTAATGGAATTATTACAATTTTATTTTGCTTTGATAATGATAGGAGGGCCTTGCTTATTTGATTATACGCTGCGTCTCTTAGTGAAAAGTTTTGCTGCACTCCCACCCTAAAACCCCTCTCCCTCCAGAAATAATGATAATGTCTAGAGTTGGTGTAATATAAATTACCAATGCAGGTAGGGGTAGTTTTGAACAAATTCTTATTTTTGACAAACTTTGCTTTCAAGTATATTATGCAAGATGCACAATCTTGGTTCTTTTTCTTGACTGGTATAATTTTAAATTAAAGAATATTTTAGTAGTGGCTGGTGTACTACTTCTGCTTACTTTGCTTGAAAAGATTTTTCTGGAACATAGTGACAGACACTTCTGATATTTCCCTACATAAAAGCTGACTGGAAAACTCAGTGCCTTGCTACCGGCTCTTGCACATCAAAATGTATGGAAGCAGAAGCATTTGGAGAGGTGATGGTGTGTAGCCTCATTTACAGATATGGCTGATTAGGCAGTTTTCAACAACCTTTGGGCAGTTAAGCTGTATATTACGTAACAATGAATGTACAACAAGGAGCAATAGCAGTCACATCTATTGCATGTTAAGTTGTCTGGGGTTATGTGCTTTTCAGTATTGTGAACGACTTTAGGTGCTCTACCAAGGAGGACATGCAAAAAGATAAAACTAAGATTCTCATGCATATGTCTAAGGCAACAAACAAAAACATGTCTTGAATGGTCAGGTACCAGTTTATTAACAGAGGACACAAGCGCTTTCACAGTTGCTTCTTCAGGTGTAACTCCTGCCATAAAAGCACACACCTTATATACTCTTCCTAATTAGTCTAAATGATCAATTAACATACTAAAACATTTAAAAAGATAGTACACATAAAAATAATACCTAGTTGAAATGCATTTGTATTACAAGATACACATACTAGAACATTTTAAAAGATGGTACACATAAAAACATAAATAAATATTATCTAATTGAAATGCATTTATAATAGTGGACAATGAAATTATACATATAAATATATTCATATAAAAATTATGTTTATTCATTTAAAATATATTTCTTTAAAAATATATATATTTATTTATTTAAAAAAAAAATATATATATATATATATATATATATAAATATTTAACAAGACATAAATATATATTAATGAATGTATTTAAATTTAAAATTTTTGAACATGTAAGAAATGTTAAAAATGAATCAAGATTCATCTATTCAATGGTCTATTACGAAGCACAGGCTTAATAGGAATGCACACATTAAGACCATGTCCAAAACTAGATCTGAGCCTCACAATCCATTTTGCTTCCGTATCCTCAGTTCTAGCTCTTACATCACCCACCCCTGCCATTCTCATATATGAGATAAAACTCTAAACTTAAATACATGGTCATCTCCCATGGCACTAATATGTTTAGCTAGAGCATTAGTCTTTGACTTCTTCCTAACATGATACAGATGCTCCCTGATTCTTTCTCTAAGGGTTCTATCAGTTTTGCCTATATAAAAACAGTGGCATAACTGACATTCTGCTAAATAAACCACATGTGAACTGTCACATGTAGCACCTACCCTAAAATCAGTGTTTTTTCTAGTATCAGGGTGATGAAATAATAGACTCATATCTATAGAGGAGCACTGTGGACAATGACCACAGGGTCGTGTTCCTTTAAACATCATAGGTGATAGATTTTGTTTTTAGGAGACCGAGCACTTTCATACCCAAAATGAACTCTATAGTTAGTGCCTTTGAGCAATTATGTATTAATGATTTTTATGATGTTTTTGATAACAATATTAACTATAATAAGAAATATAATTTTAGCAAAAATGAAATGCATACTTTAAATGAATTAGAGAATGATTCCAGCCTGGTAATTAGACCGGCTGATAAAGGTGGACAGATTGTTGTTTTAGATAAAACAGATTATGACTTATTAATGTATGATATGCTTAATAATGTTAGTTTTTATCAACCTATTACTAAGCCAATTGCGGATCAAATGATTCAACATATAAATACTGAAATTAAGAGAATGCAGTTTGAGTGCCTTATTACTGATGAATTGTTTCAGTACTTCTTAGTTTGTAAACCTGTAATACCTATTATACAAGGCCTCCCTAAGTTACACAAGGATAGTGTTAGACCACCCATGAGGCCTATAGTGTCAGGCAGGGGATGGTCTACTGAAGCTATTTCTATTTATGTAGAGAAGAGACTGAGACCTGTATTAGATTCCATGTGTCATGTTTTAAAAGATACTGAGCACTTTTTACACGATTTATATGAGTTTACTAATGATGGGTATGTAGAAGGTGAGGTTATTTTGGTTATTTTAGATGTTGTTTCTCTTTTTACTGTCATACCCAATGACACAGCTATAGATTTTATGAAGAAGTTATTGTTGAAAGTAGGTATGCTTAATGCTAGTAAGATTGTAGTTATACAGAAATTGATAGCATTAGTGCTTTATAATAATATATTTATTTTTAATGAACAGATTTACTGGCAAAGAAACGGGGTTGCCATGGGCAGCTCTTGCTCAAATAGTTATGCTAATGCAGTCATGGCGACCTGGGAGATTGATAATATATTTAATAGTATATATGCACCTTATATACCTTTTTTCAGAAGATTTGTTGATGATTGTTTTTTCTTGTGGAAAGGTAACCTTGATGGGTTGAAACTTTTTGTAGAATATTTAAACAATAGCACAGATTTTCTGAAATTTACTTTCAATTATTCTTATACAGGAATCAGTTTTCTAGATGTATATATAGATATAGATGCAACAGGAAAAGTAAGCACTAAGATGTACAGGAAGGAATGTAGGGTGAATAATTTGCTTGATCGACAAAGCATGCATCCTGACTTTGTTTTTGACAACATAGCCCGCAATCAATTTTTTAGGGCATCCAGGCTAAGTGTTGATCCAGTTGAGTATGATCACATGATGCTTAATACCAGTAATGAGTTGAAACAACGTGGTTACCACATTAATTGCATTAGTAAGAATGAGAAGATGGTGAGACAAATGAGATCTAGCAAAGCAAAACCATACTTTTCAAGTAATACTTCCAGGCATATTACAAACAATGAACCAAAACTTAATGTTTGTATTACTTATGCTAGGAATGTCAAGCAATATACTGATATTATTAATAAGTATTGGCCAATTTTAACCACAGAACCCACAATATCTTCTCTTATTAGTACCACACCACAGTATACTTTTAAAAATAAGAAGAATTTGTATAGGAGGCTATGTTGTGTGAAAAATGAAAAAACACCTATGATGTTTAAAGGAACACGACCCTGTGGTCATTGTCCACAGTGCAACTCTATAGATATGAGTCTATTATTTCATCACCCTGATACTAGAAAAAGCACTGATTTTAGGGTAGGTGCTACATGTAACAGTTCACATGTGGTTTATTTAGCAGAATGTCAGTTATGCCACTGTTTTTATATAGGCAAAACTGATAGAACCCTTAGAGAAAGAATCAGGGAGCATCTGTATCATGTTAGGAAGAAGTCAAAGACTAATGCTCTAGCTAAACATATTAGTGCCATGGGAGATGACCATGTATTTAAGTTTAGAGTTTTATCTCTTATATATGAGAATGGCAGGGGTGGTGATGTAAGAGGTAGAACTGAGGGTACTGAAGCAAAATGGATTGTGAGGCTCAGATCTAGTTTTGGACATGGTCTTAATGAGTGCATTCCTATTAAGCCTGTGCTTCGTAATAGACCATTGAATAGATGAATCTTGATTAATTTTTAACATTTCTTACATGTTCAAACATTTTAAATTTAAATACATTCATTAATATATATTTATGTCTTGTTAAATATTTATATATATATATATATATATATATATATATATATATATTTTTTTTTTTTAAATAATTAAATAAATAAATATATATATTTTTAAATAAATATATTTAAAATGAATAAACATAATTTTTATATGAATATATTTATATGTATAATTTCATTGTCCACTATTATAAATGCATTTCAATTAGATAATATTTATTTATGTTTTTATGTGTACCATCTTTTAAAATGTTCTAGTATGTGTATCTTGTAATACAAATGCATTTCAACTAGGTATTATTTTTATGTGTACTATCTTTTTAAATGTTTTAGTATGTTAATTGATCATTTAGACTAATTAGGAAGAGTATATAAGGTGTGTGCTTTTATGGCAGGAGTTACACCTGAAGAAGCAACTGTGAAAGCGCTTGTGTCCTCTGTTAATAAACTGGTACCTGAACATTTATTCGTGGATTTCTTGCTGTTATTTTGGAATACATTCTCAGCCTGGATTTTTTGCTCCTTGTTCACAAGGGATTTTATATTTGTTTCTGCTATATTGCTGCTTTTTGGGCTCTATTTTTGCTGAATGTCTTGAATGGTATTTTGCCATCACTAAGAATGATGATGAGATTGAAAGACAAGATAATTAGTTTTAATAATAATTGGCTAGGTAGGGAGGATTCAGTTTGTGACAGCTTTAGATAAGATGGCTGGCAAGTCTTCCAATTTTGCCATGGATGGACTACATCACTCTTACCAAAGCTTTTGCATTTGTCTAACAATTTTGTTGCCCCATAGTGCCTCTATCAGGCAGAGTCCATCTGCTTGAGATTCCAGCCTAGCAAAGTCTAATCTGAATACGATACTAAGGTGGCTAATATTCAATGACAACAGTTAAAAAAAAAAAAAAAAAGAAAGAAAAACAATGCAAGAACTTGAGGCTTTCCTTGAACACATTCTATATGTATATTTACAGAGACATGCTTTCATACCAATGCAAGCACGCTCGCTTTTGGGTTTATTTATTTTTATTTTATTTATTAATTTTTATTTTGCATTTGTTTACTGGGATAGTCCAAATGGATACATGTCCATTTTCAGCGGAGGCCCGGGGAGAAAAGCTCCAAATAGACAAACTTACATAGATTACACAAGAAGTTGGATAATATTAGAAAATATAAAATAAAGTGATTATGTACAATGGCTTAGTAGTGTTCCCTAGTAGGAATTCACAATTCTCATGGACAGACACAATTAAAAGCAAGAGACGTCAGATTGGATATAGAGCTTGGCAACGTAGTTGCATGTTATGATATTTACAGATTATGCTTTCAGCTTATAAATTAATCAGGGTTGGTACATGGGCAAAGCCAGTTCACTTTGAGATACTGTTTGAGGGTTTTTTTAAGAGACTTTTGGAGGACTGTAGGGTTATATAGTTTGGTAACGAATTCCAGGTTTTGCCAACAAAGTTAGTAAACAAGGATTCACCAGCAGAGTTATTAGCTTTGTGGGTTTGGACGAGTAGTTTCTTGGCTGACCGTAGGGATCTCAGATTGCTATATGGCTTAATAATGTTTATAAGTGAGGGGGTATCCTCAGGGTGGTACAACATTTTGTGCACTATCAAGAGGAGATTGAATTGAATTAAGCTGGACAGTTCTAGCCACTGTAGCTGTTTCATGTTCTGGCAGTGGTGGGTTCTATAGGTGGAGCCAGTGGCGACTCTGGCAATATGGTTGGAGCTATGGAACAGCTTACCTAGTTCGGATTTGTTGAGGTTTGAGAGTACAGGTGAGGCATATAAAAGAGAAGACAGTAGCTGTGACCGGGCGATTGCAGTCCTAGCCAGTGGGGCTAAAAATGTCTTGTTTCTATACAGTGATCCAAGCTTCTTATTGATGGTCTGTATGGTTTTGTTGACCTGTAGGTCAAATTTGAGATTATTGTCTATGACAACCCCTAGAAGCCTGGTGTGTTGATCTGGGGAGATAGTGGTACCATTGTTAGATGTGACAGAGAATGAAAGTGTGGCAGACCTACTAGTGGGGGTAAAGAGTAGAAGTTTAGTTTTATTGGGGTTCAGCAGTAGGCGTTGGTTGGCATGCCAGTTCTCAATAGTGTTAAATGTATCTTGGGTTAGCATTTGCAGTTCGGATGGGGAGGTGGCTGAGCAGATCAGAGTGGAATCATCTGCATATTGAATACAGGCAGCTTTAGGGATAGCAGTGTGAAGGTTGTTGATAAAAATAGAGAAGAGTAGTGGACCTAGTATGGAGCCTTGAGGGACACCAAGTGTGAGAGGTAGCTGGCTGGAGAGTTTGCCCTGCCATAGTACCACCTGTTGTCTACCAGTCAGGTAGGACTGGAACCACTGAATTGCATGGTTATTGAGGGAAATAGATTTTAGAGAAAGAATGAGAAGTTCATGGGTGACCATGTCAAAGGCTTTTAATAAGTCAAGAAAGAGGGCGGAGGATAGCCTATTGTCATTCCTGTTTTGGTTTATGGCATTAGTAAAGGAAAGGATGGCTGAGATGGTGCTGTGGTATGGCCTGAAACCATGCTGGGAGTTAGATAGTAAGTAATTCTGTGTAAGGTATTGGATTAGTTGCTTGTGTACACATTTCTCCATTATTTTGGCTAGTGGGGAAAGAATGGCAATGGGTCTATAGTTGGATATGTCTGTAGAACTACCATCTTTATGGTGTGGGATGACGTGGGATATTTTCCAGAGGGAGGGGACAGCACTTTTGGATAAGGTTCTGTTGATAAGGATAGATATGGGACATGCAATGGCATCTGCAGCAATTTGTAGGTACTCTGCAGGGAGGAGGTCAACAGCGAGGGTGGTAGGTTTTAGTTTTTTTATAAGTGTTTTGATAAAACTAGTGGATATCGGTTGGAAGCTAAATTGGGGGTGATTAGTGGGTAAATTAGGGGTGTGGTTTAAGTTTGTGGGGGTTAGTTGATTTGCTAGGGATTGGTTTGTTTCAGTGAAAAAGTTATTATAAGTGCCAGCTATGGTCTCTGGGGAACTATGGGTGTGGTTAGCCGGGATTAGGGTGGTAGAATGACCTGGATGAAGTAGATGATTTAAGCCTGCACACAACTTTTGAGGGTTGTTTTGGGGTTTTAGCAGGAGATTTTGGTAGAAGCTTGTTTTATGTAGTAAAACAGATTTTTTTTGTATCATTCCCGAGTTGGCGATATTTTACATGGTGAAATGGGGCTTTAGTTGTTCTTCAGCTGGCCCAGGCTCTGCTTCTAGTTTTGATTTTAGATTTGGTATCTAACACTGACTCCAAGTATTTCCTTAGGCTTTTGGTATGTATGATTGTATGTTTCACTGTATTTTTAATTTGTTTTATTGACTATCATGTCTTCAGATCTACTGACAGTTGTTGGGGAGTACCAGTATTTGTCAAGGAAGTCAATACTTCACAAAATATTACTCGAGATAACAAATTTGAACTCCAAAATGCTGAAATCACCCTAAACAAAAACAATTATAACTTCATAGCTACATACAGAATACCATGTCCCCCTGTGAGCATAACTATCTTAGAACCTTAGCTAAAATCCGTATTAAGCCCGACACCTTTCTACTGGAAGGTTTCAACTATCTACAGATAAACTGGCTGACCTACATTTCCAATGGCTAAGATGCCAAATACTTCTTAACATTATAAATGTTAACTGCTTTTCACAAATATTTATTATTTTATTTTTACTTATTTAACATTTGTTTACCAGGATATTCTGACTGGACCACAAGTGTCCATTTTCAGCGGAGTCCTAGGGAGAAAAGCTCCAGACAGTAACAGAATAAAGAGTTATGCATGATAACAGTACTAGGTTACACAGTATACATGGTAATGGGAGATAGTAGATAAGATTTATAAGAATGAACAAGTTGAGAATACAAAGTTGGAGTACACATTTCTGAGCATAGCACTTTCATGTGTTAGCATAGGTACAATATATGTGCAAGGCATTTTCATAGTAAAAACATATTTAGAAATATATACAATATATACATTGAGCATCAATAGAGCATAATACTTGTTTTCCCCAGAAATGGTGGAGATAGGAACCTGCAGTGAGGATAGGTTTCAGGGGGGCCAATTGCAGTTGTATAAGTGGATGGTGTAGAGGTGAGATTTAAGGAGGTTTTTGAAACAGTTAGCCATTAAGGAGGTTTTTGAAATAGTTAACCATAATAGAGGAAACCCAATGCCATCAATCTTTTTTTTAAACTTTTACTGAATTATCATTTAAGACAAGGCAAACAAAATTTATATTAAAGAAAACAGTGTTACCATATTCACAGTAACAAACATTATACATCATAAAAATTATTTTATGCAATTAACATCAATCTAACATTACATAAATTGCTCAAGTCCTTCCTTCCCTTAAACCTTACTCTTCATCTAAAACATTATTCTGCATGTATTATTTCCACAATTTCCATTGTTTTCTATATAATTTGTTCCTGCCCTTTTCTAAAGGGCCAACTTCCAGTTCTTTTATCACTACAGTTGGTTTTTACTTTGATTTCCATTGTCTAGTAATTGTCTTTTTGGCAGCCACCGGATTTAAACTTAACAAGATCTTACTAAGTCTAGAAAATTCAGATCCTCTATCTCAGTTCAAAAAAAAAAAATCATTTCCTTAGTTACACCTAATTGCTCGACCAATATTTCTGGCAGAGTACCCGTAAGGAATTTTTAAAGTCTGACAACTCATTAAACTCACAAAACATATGTTCTCTGTTACCTCTTTCTTCCCCATCGCACCTCCAACATTTGCCATGTACCTGAGGAAAAATTGTTTGTAATCTGCCAGGAGTATAACAGTACCTATGCAAACATTTCCAAGCAAAAATTGTAAATCTTCTCAACTTTATTCCATATTTGGAAGCCATACATATGTCCTCCCACTGTTTTTTGTGAATTGCTTATCCAAACTCTCTTCTCAAACTTTCTAATTTCCGCTGATTGATTCATACACTTATCTTGCAATATTTTATATACCCTTCTAATTATCCATTTTTAATAGCAACTTCAGTTCTAGATTCAACTAAAAACTCTACCAGAGCAGGTCTTTTACTTAGGATTCCCCTATCCCTTTCTCTTTGCCTATACTCTGATATCAGTCCCTGATGGAAGGCATTGTCCAGCCTGCAGTAAAAAATGTCTTCTTGGCCTCTTTCCATTCTATTACCTTTCTCTCCCTAATCATTTGCTCCCAATACCTTGGTTGTTTTGCCAGTTTTCTCCAGTAAATTCTTTCTGTTGCCAAGGCATGTGCTATGAGTGTTTGTGCTCTGAAGTTATTATAAAAATGTAGTTACTTAATAGTACTCTTTCTAAATTCATGCCTATTATCCAGATAGTATTATCAAAATGCAGTTACTTAATAGCAATCTTTCTAAATTCATGCCTATTATCCAGACACTCCATTATTTTCTCTTTATCACTCTGCAGTGTCTTCTCGGGAAGAGTTGTTTAAAAAATTGTAGATTTAGGAGACAGAGTACACATAGAAAGCCTGAGATTTTATGCTGTACTACAGAAACTGGGAGGAACAGACTGCATTAATTTTATGAAAGCACAAATTAGCAACTGGACTGGTATTCCACAGCAGGATTTGTTAACTGAAAAGACACATCAAGTGTATTCTCTAAGCTTAGCCATAAGAAAGTAGCCAAGACCAATATTAGTAAAGATGCAATCATAGCAGAGGAAGTTAATCCTGATAAAAATGAGGCAGAAGGGAAAAATATTAAAAACTGGAGACAGCAGAAGTGTTTATGGAAAATAGTTATTCACCATACATAGGAGAAGCAAACTTATCAAAGCAATCAGGGAATGTGGAGAAGCAGGTGTAAGATTCAAACTGCTGTGTCCAGCTATCTTCAGAGTATTTTTTTCCACGGTGGATGAAATACACTTTTTGATGGACAGCAGGTTAAGGAGGACATAAAAAGTGTACTCAACAAAAAGCAAGACAACAAGCAGAAGAGGACTTTGCTTATAATTTTTCTGACAATAAAGATCGGGTCTATATTATAAGTTCAAAGTTTGAAAACTTCGAATCTGATATGATCGACATCATATGAGCGAAGTTTTCAAACATCAAATGTTTCAACGGAGATCCCCGTAGGGAATATTTCCTTTCACTTCAATGTAGTGCATTCTCAGAGTTGGTATATTTAAGTAGCGGAGGGTGTGAGGGGTGCAGGGGGGCTTTCCCCCTGCATAGAGCATTCAGGTAGGTTTTTTATTTTTAGTTTGTTTACATTTTATGTTTGAAAACTTTGCTCATATGGAGTCGATCATATGACATTCAAAGTTTTCAGACTTCGAATATATAATATAGACCCTAAAGATCTTAGTGAGCCTTTGCCAGTGAAACCTTTTCCAATGAGTAAATGCTTGAGAGACAGCAAAAAAGCACATGAATTGACTAGAAGAGTCAGCAGTATCTTGTACTTGAACAGGAGACTAGTGCTGGGTGATGGAAATAATCAGGAAGAAAACTAGCAATAATGAAATTACTGAATAAATGTTAAAATATAAAGTTATCAATCACATTTGTGAAATATGCTTTGTAAATAAAAGTGTCTGAGAAAAGAATGGACTTTTGCTGACTTAGGAACTATAAATCATATACCACACATTATGTTTAGGAGGACACAAAGAAAAAAAATCTTTTTTGTTCTTATTAGTATTTGTATAAAGCATTTCATATTATAAACTGCATTCTATATTTTAAATCAGATTTGTGTAGTCTACAGTCAGGCATATTTTAAATGTTAGCGGAGTCTTTTCAGTGACTGTTGTGTGTTACATTAAATTAAACAAGTACCTTTTTAATTGTAAGAAACACAGATTTTATGCTATATAAACAGAAGAAAAGCTGAACAGAAGTAAGTTTAAGTTAATATAATGCTGTGATCCTGGGATGCTGTGGTTGGTGGTTGAGTGTAAAAGTGTGCTGATTACATGTAGAACTAAGGTGATAATCTAGATTAATGTCCTTGGTTTAAACTATAAACAAGTTTGAAAACTAATACAAAATGATGAAAGCCATGAAAATGCCAAGTTTCTTGCATCTGCAAATATATTAGCTTTTATTTTTCTATTAGAAAATATTCTCAGTGTGAGATAAGAAGTCTGCAGCTGAAGGCAGTCAGTCAGAGGAATTCTGTACATTCTATTGTGTGTGACATTTACAAATATTCTTTTATGCATCTGCAAGTCGTTATCTGTTTTTTTTTTTCTCATCACTAACTACTTCTACATGGGGGCAAAATGTCTGCAGATGCTACCAATTAATCTTGAGAGTTCTGAGCATTACTTGCTGAGAGAAATACAAAATTTAAAGGTGCAATGATAAGCAGTTCAATGGAAAATAATGCTTGAAATTTTAGGAAGTGATTAAAAAGTAGTAGCCACCTCAGCAGCTTTAATACTTTCATGCATCCAATAGAACACAGAATAATTTGGTTTTATTTAAAGGTAGCCAGTGTACTTTTTCTTATGGCAAAACATTCATGGTTCTGAAAGCATACCAACTGTTTTTCAGATGTGGAAGGGGAACACGGCTAAGAAAAAAAAAGGATAGCAATCAGTTTAAGTGGGAACACAGGCAGTAACATGCGCATTAGAGTGGGTGACATTAATTTTAGATTTGCCCCAGATTTGTGGGTAAGGGTGTTGATTTGGGGCAATTGTTCCTATCTGAAGGGTTAAACTTCATTTACTGAAAATGTATATAGTTTTGTGTGCTTGCTCTAAGTTAATAGGGGGTGGGAGTGCTCTAAAATATATATTTTTGCTTGAAGGTTTTCACTAAAGCAAAAGGTCTTGAGAAATATGACATAGCTTCAAATGTAGTTGAGAAGAAACAACCATAGAAAAGATCACCCTTTCAAACATTAGTGTGTATATGTAAGGCAAAAAATGGAAATACACATTCAAAAAACTGGCATGTATAATAAATGGGAACAATGGATTTTAATAATAATGGCTACTTTATAGTATGTTGAAATGTAAATGGCCTTACAGGTATAGACAAAAAGGAAAGAGTACTGACATATTAAGAAATCCAGAGTGCAAAGACCAATGCAATTATTTAAGTGTAGCTTGTGCTACTGTAATGTTAATTCTGTGAAAGGCTTGCTGGCCAAGGTGCTGGAGTATTAAACAATTTGGGATTTTATGCTTCTGCAGTTGGTGCTTTTTTGCTTTCCTTGTGTTTTTTTATTTTATATTTTATTTTTTTGTTTTTCATTTATTTTTTTTTTTATTTGTTGTTTAGTGCAAAGAGCAATGCTGCTGAAGACACATTTGGAAATAAATGAGCATGTGAATATGACAAACGGATCTCAGTGTGGATATTAAGCAGAATGTCAGGGAGAAAGGAAAAGGAAAGTAATACTGATTGCTACGGGGGCTCCAATAGTGATAGAAGAGGAAAAAAAGACAATAAGGGTAGATTTGTGTTAGTAAGGGACTATTGGCAGAAGATTACACTGGCATGTGTTTAAATTCCACAAAAACTATTATTCAGCTAAAGAAAAGTTGGGAGAAAGAATCAGCTATCAGAAGAGAATAGTACTTACAGGTAGGGACCGGAACATGATTTGAAATACTGAGGATTTATCAGAAGGACCTAGAAGGGAAAATACCACAAAAGAGGGTAGAAAGTTCTGAAGAAATTTCTGAAAATATTTGGTATGGAAAACATGAATTCAGTAGTAGGAACTCAGAATTTATAGGTTCATAGGTTGGTACTAGGCTATCAGCCCTAGGGACGATACAAGCCTAGCCATAACAATTCCTTGGCTATTTCTTCCCACACTATTTACTTCCCTGGACTCCTGTCTAGCAGGGTGATTGACGTGATCCCCAGGGTGAATTTCCTTTCTCCCACCCAATCGTCAAGGTTCCTTTTGAAGAGGACCAAAGAGGCGCTCTGCTTGACATATATGGGTAGTCTATTCCAGAGTCTAGGGAGTCTCTGGGTTAAGAACCTATCCCACCAGCATTTTTTGTTTATTGTGATGATAAGGTTTAGATCCCTGGAGTGTGTGGCTCTGAGGGATTGGGATTTCTTTAAATGTAGCATGTCCAACAGCTCCGGGTTTGACATGGCCTTGTATGTTAAGCAGAGATCGCCTCTGAGTAGACGATATGCAACAGAGTATAGCTGGAGTTTTTTAAGGCGGTCAGCGTAGGGCATCTGCTTTAGGTCTGTGATTCTTTTAGTGAGGTATTTCTGTGGTCTTTCCAGTTGTTTCAAATGTCTTGAGAGGTACATACAAAACGGGGCGTTGTATTCTATAATGGGTCTGATGAGGGATGAGTACAGTGGAACAATGACTTCCTTTTTCCTGGATGAAAAGCCCTTAGTGATGAGGAGTGCCACATAGAAGCATTTCCTCACTGTTGTGGTGATGTGGTTACTGAAGGTGAGACCACTGTCCACCTGTGTCCCTAAGTCTCTTATCACACTTTCAGTGTTTAGTGTACTGCCACCTATGTGGTAATTCATGGGTACATGTTTTTTTCCCAAAGGGAATAACTATACATTTCTTGGCATTGAGCTTGAGCCCATGGCTCTGGCACCAAGCATCTGTTTCTGTAAGGCCTTTTTGTAGAGTATGCACATAATTTGGGGATTCAATAATGGCTCTCAGTTTGCAGTCATCTGCAAACTTTGTTAGCCAGAGTCCCTCAGTGTTGGCCTGTACTTCAAAGAAGTAGATGCCAAACAAGAGTGGTCCCAGTACTAAACCCTGAGGTACTCCACTTGTCACTTGTCTGAAGGTGGATTTGGAGTCCGCTACTTTTACAGTGTGGGTTCTGTCAGTAAGCCAGTTGGCAACCCATCGAGTGACATAGGGATTAATGCCCAGCTTAGTAAGTCTATCTATGATTCCAGAGTGGGGGATGGTGTCAAAGGCCTTGGCGAGGTCCAGATAGGCTGTGTGGCCCGCCTTACACTTGTCCACGGCTCTGGAGACTGATTTGAAGAAGTCAATCAGGTTCAGGAGACAAGATTGGCCCTTCATGAACCCAAATTGGGTGGGGTCCAGTGTCTGAAGGTTGCCAATGTCTTTGTTTATAAGTTTCATGATAATAGGTTCCATGGCCTTGCAGATCAGGCTCATCAGACTGATGGGGCAATAGTTCCCAGGATCCAAGGTGGATTCCCCCTTTTGAAGTGGGATAACTGCAGCTGTGCGCCACTCAGTGGGCACGAAGCCTGAGGTGAGGCCATGATTAAACATGACACTTAGGTGAGGTGCCAGTTCATTTCATTTTGTAGTTCATGTAATACACAGCCTGGGATGTCTTCTGGTCCCATGGATGCTGTATTCTTAGCTTTGGAGAGTGCGTTTTTTTACCTGTGTGGCCATTATTATGGGAATGTGGTAATCTTCTGGTATTGAGCTGGGCCGTTTAGGGGGTGAGGGGGGGGGTGAAGTTGGCACTGAAATGATCTGCCAGGATATTGGCAATATCCTTGCGATCAGTATATTTAATGCTATTCTGCTGTAGCTCAGAGCAGACCTGAGCATTGCCATTTAGATTCTTGACATAGTTATAGAATGCCTTGTGGTTGTCTTTGGAATCTTTGACAATTTTATTTTCGTAACTAGCTTTGGAGGATTTTATGAGGGATCTCAGCTTCTTACTGAGGCTGGTAAGGACTTTTTTGCATCCTGGGATTTTCCTCTGTTCTGCAACAGTTTCTTCCTTTTGTTGTAAAGTTTGTTTATGGCAGGGGACCACCAGAATGGCTTCCTTTTTTTGGAGGAGAGCATCTTGGTTCTATTTGGGATGGCACGATTCATGGATGTGCTCGTACAGTACCTTGGTGTAGGATTCAGCAGTCGAACTTTCAGTTCCAGTCTGCATGGGTGTCATGAAGTTTGTCACTTCTGACCTGAGTAGCATGAAGTTGGCTTTGGAGAAGTTTTTTATGGAGGTTTCCTTACTGGGGGGTGGGGGTGGGATGTGGATGTTCAGGGTGATTAGCTTATGGTTAAACCTGACCAACGAGGGGGTGACCATAGGTGTGGAGCATCGATTTCTCATGTTGGTAATGACCAGGTCTAGGATATTGCAGCCCCTGGTGGGACTATGGATTAGTTGATCCAGGGTGTTAGAATTTATGAATTCCAAGAACTGTTGGGCAAATGTGTTGGTACACGAGTAGTTTTCTCAGTTAATGGCAGGGTAGTTGAAATCACCCAGTATTAGGGTATAAGCGCTTGTTATTCGTGTAATAAACAGATTTTATTTCATCATATCGTGGTGATACTTGGTTGGTGCTGGACTCATGGTGTTTGGTTGTATCTTAATATTTTCCAGTATGTTTAGAAAGGTGTAGTGAGAATCTTGGGGCATGGTTGGAGATCTGTAGCAAGCTACAATCTGAATTGCAGTCTTACCTAGTGTTATTTGCACCTGGAGAATTTCAGATGTGTTGTGTTGGGCAACTAGCCTGGTGGTGTGAATATCCTTGGTGAATATGGACACTCCTCCACCTTTAGTGTTTCGGTCCTGGTTTGGTGGCCGAAAAGTGTGGTAAGAGTTTTAGCCTAGTATTGCAGGGGTGCTCTCTGGAGCCTTGAACCAGGTCTCAGTTACTGCACTGATATCAATGTTCTCCATTTTTAGGAGTGCCTCGAGTGAGTGCATTTTGAGGTTTAGACTTCTAGCACTGAGTAGCATTACCTTCAGAATTTGCATGCTTGTACCTGTTACGGTGGTGGTTTTGTCCTTTGAACTTTGCCTAAAAGAGGCACTACAGGGGTGGCAAGACCCTTAGCCAGTAACCTGAATCCCAGGGGTGACAGGTGCAGACCATCTCTGGCAAAACCTTGTGATCTGTCGATCATGTCGTCCCAGGCAGACAGATACTGGATCCCCTTTGAATGACACCAGAAGCTTAGCCAATTGTTGAAGTCAATCATTTTGTCCTTATATTGTGGTATCGTTCTGAGCAAAGGCAGGATGCTACTCAGGGTTAGGGTCATACCTGCCTGGGCCACATGATCCAAGAACTCTTCCATGTCTCTTTTCATGTAGTCCAGGGAGGTATGTCTTAAGACATTCATTCCAACATGGACAATGACAGAGTCTTATTTGTACTTGTTGTGGAGTGACTTGAGTGCATGTGTTATGTGGCGGATCCTGGCACCCGACAGGCAGCTGACTGTAATTTTCTCCTTGTTCAGCCTGGTGAGTGGGACATCAGTGTGCCTGACTATAGAGTCACCTATGACTAAAGTGTTAGGTACATTGTCTTGCCATGAAGGATTGAGGGCAAGAATTAAAGTGTGTGTGTGTGTGTGTGGGGGGGGGGGGGTCTTCTCCAATAAGTTGTGTCTGATCACAGGGTCCAGGCAGGGGTTGCTGGATGGCACACTGGTGTTGTGAGCTATGTGACACTTTGGTTGTGATTGGTGTTTGTTTATACATTATTTTCCAAGGTAGAATAATTGTGATATACTGGATATATTTCACAGGAACACAGGCATTTAATTGATAGCTTCTACACACATACTATTTCAGATCATGCACCTATAAACAACTAAAATAAAAATGCAGGGCAATTAATTAAAAAAGAGACACTGGTGCTTTCTTACCTACCTGTTAAAAAGAGAAATATCTCAGGAAATGGGTAGGGGAAATTGCTAGAGAATGGGATAAAATGAAAATGTAATTAAAAAATAAGATAGAAATAAAAGAGAAAGATATGGTTAAGAAATAATAATTATTTAGAGGGGATGACAAAGGTTAACGTACTGCAGAATAAAGTGAATCTCCCAGAACAAGAAGAGGAGAAAATGCAGAGTGCAAAAGAAAAAATAAGGGAGTATCTGGATAAAGTGTATGAGTTTAAAAAGATTGCTGTTCAGCAACTATTTTCTGAAAACTCCAGAAAACAAAAACTTTTAGTACAGTGACTTGGGCAACAAAAAGTAAAAAAGGTTGTTGCAAAATGCAGGGAGCCTACAACAAGAAAAATAACCAGAGATCCTATAGAGGTATTAGAGATATTTTGGAAATTTTATGAAAATTTGTATAAAGCAGAGGGGTGTGAAAATCAAGAAAGAGCACAAATGGAAATACGTACAGAAGACTTAATTATGTCAAGATTAGAGGACGATGTGGCACAACAATTAATAGCTAAGATAGAAGGAGATTAGATAAGAACAATGATGTATAATCAATCAATCTGCAAAGATGTCACCAAGAACAAATAGTATTCCTGTGAAAGTCTGGAAATTACAAAGGAACAAAGTGATAAAAATCTGTAAGATTTTGTTTAATGGTAATTTAAAAGGAGGGGAAGCACCAACATCCTGGAAGAAAGCTATGGTGGCTGTGTTACACAAAGGGGGTAAAAAACTCTTCAGATCCAGCCTTATATACAGTCATATAAATTTTAAACCATGATTATAAAGTGTTTATGTCTATACTAGCTAAAAGAATGGCAAAGGTTATGCAAACATTTGACAATGTTAATATAATAATAATAAATGCATAAAGAAATAAAATAAAAACAATGATGACCTAAAGGAAAGCAGAATGCAAGAAAATACCACTGTTGTTGTTTGGCCTTGATGTAGACAAAGTATTCGAAAGAGTAAGCTGGGACTTTATGAGTAGGGCAATGAAAAGCATTTGCATTCCCTGATGCAATAATAAGTTTAATTAGGAGGATACATGAAGGATTGAGGGCAAGAATTAAAGTGTGTGTGTGTGTGTGGGGGGGTCCTCTCCAATAAGTTGTGTCTGATCACAGGGTCCAGGCAGGGGTGTCCTCTTTCCCCTTTGTTGTTACCTTTATAGTTACAGCCACTGACAAAGAAAATAAGAGACTCAGAAATGCAAGGATGTAATTGGTATAGTAACCAAATATAGGATGATACTCTTTTGTACTTAAAAAAATCCAGAAAAGTACATCTCAGTGTTATGGATCATTTGGAGGGTTTCATGTCTTTCCAGAAATAAATGTCCATACATGCTGCATCCAGTTATGACTTGGTTTGAAAATGCCCATACTGATGGGGACATGATAAAATAAATTATTTAGGAGTGTGGATTAAAATGGCTTCTCTTATGGCAGCTAAGGATATGTGGGAACAGACTAAACAAGAGACAGTATAAAAACTGAGAAAATGGAAGCTCCTGTTTATGGCTATGCATAATAAGATACAAGCAGTGAAAAAGGTTTTTAGTCCCTTCAGTTTTATATAGAGCTGAAGCATATTTCTATCAACCAGAGGAAAAGTCATGGACAATAATTAATAAAGTGTTGAAAGAATGTATCTGGGAGGGAAAGCAGGCAAAAGTTAAATGGGATAATATGATCCTCTCAAAAGGATAAAGTAGGTTAGGATTACCAGACTTGAATGGATATTTTACAGCTATGAAGTTAAGGCTCATATTAATAACACAAGCAGAAGGTTATAATAAAAGTGTAAAGGAATGATGATGAAGCAGGGGCTAGTTCAAGAATTAAGGAACGAACTGAAAAATCACAAAACCACAAACTAGTGAATCCAAAGAGCAGAATGAAGAGTGTGAGTGTTGAGTGTGCCTCTTCATTCTGCTCTTTGGATTCACTAGTTCAAGAATTAAGGAGAGAGAAAGTGGGATTTTGGAGCAGATCCTTAAGGAAAATAATAATAACCATATAGATTATTATATCAAGATGACTAGAGCTATAGCAAAATATCTCTTTTCTGCCTACGTGTTCTCATAGATAAACACCAATACCTTAATGGCTTTGGCCTCTGCTTTTCTTTTTACCACTTGTGGTTCATTTTAGTAGTCACTATAACTACAAGTAGTTGTTCCTAATATGTACATTCTAAGCAGAAGTACTCTACTCTTCCATTCCTCAAACTTTAGCTGTCTTTTTCAGTACACTCTGCTGGTCTCACTATATCTGTTTCTGTGGGCTTATGGTCTACCATAATTTGTATCATCCATGGTAAGATAGGCCATATTGTCAGTGCATCTTATGATATCTGAGATGGAGATCCTGAAAATCACTTGGCGCAGGCCTGAGATCTGAGGGACCATGTTCATGTCTATCTCCATTGATAGCATTCACCTAACAATTTCCCTTTGCTTCCTGTCACTCAGGCAAACTTCGTTATTTAGTCTTCCCCATGCTCCTTTTTTGGCTTTGTTGGCAGTATACCACATCAAATGGATTCCTACATCAAGTTCCACTGTAACATAGTTACTGAACTGAATTCAACTGGACTGCCATGAAATGTAAGCCACAAGTTTATATTGGCATTTATCCATCAGGTTGGTTGTTCCTATGAACTCTTTGCCTTTGTAAAAAGATTGACAGCACCACCCCCCTTTGAAGAAGTTCTCAGAAAGGCTCATCCAGACTCTGCTAGACTTTGCTGTGAAGGAAAGGTTGGTTTGCTTTTATTTTTTTGTACTTTGTATTACTTTATTGCCTTTTTATATTTTGAATACTGTGGTTTGTTTTCTTTATCTTGTATTTTACATGCATTCTGCTTTAACTGCATATTAAAACTTCAAAAGAGGCCACAGCTCTGTCTCTTCGGAGTCAGGCAGAAATTTTTTCCCACCCAGTTACATGTGTCTTGTTAAATACCACTGTATTTCTAGTTGCCTGCCTCTTATGTTAATCTGACAATATATCTCATTTCCTCTCTACTTTCACTGGCTTGTGTGATTAATCACAAAATCATCATTTTTGAAATCCCTCCCCTTCAACTATTTAAATGTATTGGCCATCCTACTGTATTCCGTAGTACCAGAATATAAAAGTGACCACCCCTTTCAATCCATCTTGCTGTTTTAAAAACAGTAACTTCTCCACTAAACCTTAACTTTTTAAACAGGTAAAACTTAAGTTACCTACTTTCACATCTAACTTCTCTAGTGCACACTACAGTGTGCATTTTTTTTTCATCTTACCTTTAAGCATCCCTGTGACTAGCACTTGCTCTAATACCTGCTGGAAAGCACTAGGAAGCCTTAAACTGATACAAGCACTCAACTCTCCTTGTTAATAAGGAGAAATTAATAGTAGGCACTAAACAGTGTATAATTGCAAAGCACCTTGCTAAGGTAAGGGAAAACAGCTCCTGCACTTTACAAAAAAAAAAAAAAAATACCAAACCAGGCATGTCCAAGGGTCAGCTTTCGGTGATTTCTCCTGTCCACCTGGTGAATCTGGGCATACTGGGGCAATGCAGCAATTGCCTCATGTACACAGACAACCCTCTCCTCCTACCACCCAACACTACAACCTGTGAGAGATACACTTACATAGCCAAAATGGAAGCAAAGCTCTCTCCACCCAAGATTGTGCTAGACAGTCAAGAGGAGAAGGTTAACACCCACACTACACCTCAAGCAACACATAGCCCTTCTAAACCCACACCAACAACACCCACATATAGCAACACTAAATCCACATATGCAGAGGCCCTTAACTGTAACCTGCCCAAGCAACAAGGACCTCTGAAGCTGAAACGCAAACAAACACCAATCACAACCAAAGTGTCGCATAGTTCACAACACCAGTGTGTCACCCAGCAACAGCCCCTAAGGCAAGACAACGTACCTAACACTTTAGTCATAGGTGACTCTATAGTCCGGCACACTGATGTCCCACTCACCAGGTTGAACAAGGAGAAAATTACAGTCAGCTGCATGTCGGGTGCCAGGATCTGCCACATAACACATGCACTCAAGTCACTCCACAACAAATACAAATATGACTCTGTCATTGTCCACACTGGAGTGAATGACTTGAGACGTACCTCCCTGGCTACATGAAAAGAGACATGGAAGAGCTCTCGGATCACGTGGCCCTGGCAGGTATGACCCTAGCCCTGAGTAGCATCCTGCCTTCCCCAGAATGATACCACAATATAAGGACAAAATGATTGACTTCAACAATTGGCTAAGCTTCTGGTGTCATTCAAAGGGGATCCAGTATCTGTCTGCCTGGGATGACATGATCGACAGACCACGATGCTTTGCCAGAGATGGTCTGCACCTGTCGCCCCTGGGATTCAGGTTACTGGCTAAGGCTCTTGCCACCCCTATAGTGCCTTTTTTAGGCAAAGTTCAAAGGACAAAATCATCACCGTAACAGGTACAAGCATGCAAAATCTGAAGGTAATGCTACTCAATGCTAGAAGTCTAAACCTCAAAATGCACTCTCTCAAGACACTCCTAAAAATGGAGATCATCAATATCTGTGCAATAACTGAGACCTGTTTCAAGGCTCCAGAGAGCACCCCTGCACTACCAGGCTACAACTCTTACCAGACTTTTCGGCCACCAAACCAGGACCGAAACACTAAAGGTGGAGGAGTGTTAATATTCACCAAGGATATCCACACCACCAGGCTAGTTGCCCAACACAATGCGTCAGAAATTCTCCAGGTGCAACTAACACTAGGTAAGACTGCAATCCAACTTTTAGCTTGCTACAGATACCCCAAGATTCTCAATACACCTTTCTAAACATACTGGAAAACATTAAGAAAGAACCAAACACCCTAATACTGGGTGATTTAAACTACCCTGCCATTAACTGGGAAAACTACTCATGTACTAATATCTTTGCCCAACGGTTCTTGGAATTCATAAATTCCAACACCCTGGATCAACTAATCCATAATCCCACCAGGGGCTCCAATATCCTAGACCTGGTCATTACCAACATGGGAAATCGATGCTCCACACCTATGGTCACCACCTCGTTAGTCAGGTCTGACCATAAGCTAATCACCCTTAACATCCACATTGCACGCCCACCCCCAGTAAGGAAACCTCCATAAAAAACTTCTCCAAAGCCAACTTCATGCTACTCAGGTCAGAAGTGACAAACTTCATGACACCCATGCAGAAGGGAACTGAAAGTTCAACTGCTGAATCCTACAGTAAGGCACTGTAAGAGCACATCCACTCATGCATGAATCGTACCATCCCAAATACAGCCAAGATGCTCTCATCCAAAAAAAGGAAGCCAGTCTGGTGGTCCCCTGCCATAAACAAACTTTACAACAAAAGGAAGAAACTATTGCAGAAAAGAGGAAAATCCCAGGATGCAAAAAACTCCCTTACCAGCCTCAGTAAGAAACTGAGATCCCTCATAAAATCCTCCAAAGCTAGTTACGAAAATAAAATTGACAAAGATTTCAAAGACAACCACAAGGCATTCTATAGCTACGTCAAGAATCTAAATGGCAATGCTCAGATCTGCTCTGAGCTAAAACAGTATGGCACTAAATATACTGATCCCAAGGGTATTGCCAATATCCTGGCAGATCGATTCAGTGCCAACTTTACCCCCCTCTCACCCCCTAAATGGCCCATCTCAATACCGGAAGATTGCCAAATTCCAGTAATAATGGCCACATAGGTAAAAAACGCACTCTCCAAAGCTAAGAATACAGCATCCATGGGACCAGATGACATCTCAGGCTGTGTACTACATGAACTACAATATGAACTGGCACCTCACCTAAGTGCCATGTTTAATCATAGCCTCACCTCAGGTTTGTGCCCACTGAGTGGCCCAGAGCTACAGTTATCCCACTCCACAAGGGGTGATCCACCTTGGATCCTGGAAACTACCATCCCATCAGTCTGACGAGCCTTATCTGCAAGGCCATGGATCATCTTATCATGGAACTTATAAACAAAGACATCGGCAACCTTCAAACACTGGACCCCACCCAGTTTGGGTTTGTGAAGGGTCGATCTTGTCTCCTGAACCTGACTAACTTCTTCAAATCAGTCTCCAGAGCCATGGACAAGGGTAAGGTGGTCCACACAGCCTATCTAGACCTTGCTATGGCCTTTGACACCATCCCCCACTCTGGAATCATAGATAAACTTACTAAGCTGGGCATTAATCCCTACGTCACCCAATAGGTTGCTAACTGGCTTACTGATAGAACCCACATTGTAAAAGTAGCTGACTCCAAATCCAGCTCCAGACAACTGGAGTACCTCAGGGTTCAGTCTTGGGACCGCTCTTGTTTGGCATCTACTTCTCTGAAGTATAGGCCAACACTAAGGGACTCTGGCTAACAAAGTTCGCAGATGACTGCAAACTGGGAGCCATTATTGAATCCCCAAATGATGTGGATACTCTATAAAAGGGCCTTACAGAAACAGATGCTTGGTGCCAGAGCCATGGGCTCAAGCTCAATCCCAAGAAATGAGAAGTTATGTACCTACCATAACGTTCCATGTTAGTTGTCTTCTCTCGCCTTCTTTCTTACTGGATGGGTTCGGAGCCGATCCTCGGCTCCGACTCGGCACTTGCTAAGCTCGAGAATCACTTTTACCAGCTCGAGGCATCCCTATATCCCATGATGCAAGGCGGTAATTACCCAGATCTCATTTGGTATCTAGAGGAAAACTGCCCGCAATCTTTCCAGAAGGAAAGCAGAATAATTAGCCTAGAAGACTGTAAGGGGAACCAGGTAACAGAGATCCCGAGCTAACTGGTGTCCGAGGGAGAACAATCTCCCTGAGAAGGGGAAAAACAAGGTCTGTTCAGGCTAGGGGGACAGGAGGGAGGGAAGCAAGAAAGAAGGCGAGAGAAGACAACTAACATGGAACGTTATGGTAGGTACATAACTTCTCAATGTTAAGTTGTCCATCTCACCTTCATTCTTGCTGGATGGCACCGCATCCCTAGCACCCTTATCCTGGGAGGCTCAATGGAACAGACTCTTGAGAACTGTGGAACCAAAACTTGCCCTGTCCCTGGAGGCCAAATCCAATATGTAATGAGAAACGAAGGTATGAGGAGTGGCCCAAGTGGCTGCTGCACAAATAGTGTCCAAGGGTAGTCTAGCCTGAAAAGCTGTAGATGTGGCTAGACCTCTAGTAGAATGCGCTTTAGGTTTTGAGATCAGCTGTTTGCCCCTCAGCTGATAAATGTCAGAAAAGGTAGACGATAGCCATCTGGATAAGGTTACTTTAGAAACAGGAAGACCTTTCCTATTTTCAGCATAGGAAAGAAAAAGCTGATCAGATTTCCTAAATTGCTTTGTTCTGTCCAAATAATATCTGAGTTGGCGATGAACATCTAGACAATGCAGTTTTTGTTCTGCCCTGTTAGAATAATTGGGAAAAAATACAGGAAGGTCAATGGATTGATTTAAATTTGTTTTAGAAGCAACCTTAGGCAAAAAGGATGGATTGGTTCTTAAGGACACTCTATCCTTGTGGAAGACCAAGTAAGGGGGACGAACACAGAGGGCATGTAGTTCCGACACTCTCCTAGCCAAAGTAATAGCAACTAGAAAGAGAGTCTTCCAAGAAAGACATTTTAATGAGCATGTAGCAGCCGGTTCGAAAGGGGGAAGTATCAAGGATGCCAGCACTAGATTTAGGTCCCACTGTGGTGGAGGATCTCTAACAGGGGGCTTAAGAAGGAACACCCCTTTGAGAAAAGCTTTACAAAGTTTGTGAGACATGATATTGTGGTCTGCAAATCCGACATGGAAATTAGAGATTGCTGCCAACTGGACCTTAACTGTGGAAGCAGAGGAACCAGAGCGAAAAATTTCAGCAAGAAAGTCCAAGACCGATTGAATAGGGGCAGTAAAAGGATCTATGTTCTTAGACTTTGCCCAAAAAGAGAAACGTTTCCACTTACTAGAGTAAATCCTCCTGGTAGAGGACTTCAGAGAAGCTACTATTATATCTCTAACGGGGTTAGAGATCATAGGAAGCCTGGCTAAGGAAGGAAGTGGAGCAACCAAGCAGTGAGGTTGAGGGAACGAATTGATCGGTGCAGTTGACCCGACTGGTGGGTCAGAAGATCTGGAATTGGATCCAGATGCCAAGGCTGCACCATAAGATGGCGATGAAGGAACGGGAACCAAATTTGTCGAGGCCAGTAAGGGGCAATGAGAATCATTTTGGCTCTCAAGACGGTAGCTTTCTGGAGTACTTGAGGTATCAACGGAAAGGGGGGAAAAGCATAAAGAAGTCCCCGGGGCCAATCTTGGGTAAGAGCGTCTCTGGGGGGGTGGCCCGGAAGTGGAAAGAGAGAGAAGAAGTGTGGGCATTTGCTGTTTTGGGGTGTAGCAAAAAGATCGCAGCATGGGCGGCCCCACTTCTGAAAAATCTCCTCCACTATGGATTGCTTGAGAGACCACTCGTGAGGCATGAGTATAGCTCTGCTCAATCTGTCCGCTATTATGTTGGTTTTCCCGGGGATATGCGTTGCTACCAGAAACCGATGAGAGGAGATCGCCCATTGCCAAAGTCTGAGAGCTTCTCGACACAAGGGATAGGACTTGGTTCCGCCCTGCTTGTTGATGTACCACACCACGGACATGTTGTCCGTGTGAACTGCAATAGTTCCTAAGGGAAGAAATTCGTTGAGGGCTTGCAACGTTAAAAGCACTGCTCTCATCTCTAGGACATTTATGTGCAGGTGGTATTCGAACGGTTGCCACGTGCCATGAACCATCCTGCCCTGATAATGCCCCCCCACCCGATCAGGGAGGCATCCGAAGTGACCGTGGCTACCGGGGCCGGGGTAACAAATGGTCTGCCCTGATGGATTAGGGGAGAAGAAGTCCACCAGGATAGATGGCTCTTGCAGGTTTGTGTCACCAGGATCTTGTGACACATGGGAAGCTGCTGGAAGGACCATTGGGTGAACAACATCCATTGTAGGAGGCGCATGTAAAAACGGGCCAGAGGGAGAAGTGTGATGGCAGCTGCCATGAGGCCCAGCACTTTCAGGACCAACCTGGCTTGTACCCTTTTGCTGGATAGGATGATCCGAATGTGGTTTTGGATATCTAGGATTCTTTGATTTGTTAGGTTTGCTGACATCCGAATAGTGTCTAGATTTGTGCCTATAAAGGTAATAGATTGGCAGGGCGATAAGGAAGACTTTTGAAAGTTGACCGAAATTCCTAACTGACCGCAGAGACATAGAGTATAATCTCTGGCTTGGAGAAGTTGATGCCTGGTGGTGGCTGAGAGGAGCCAGTCATCGAGATACGGAAACACCTGGAATCCTTGACGTCTCAGGTGAGCTGTGACCGCTGCCATGCATTTGGTGAACACTCTGGGGGCTGTAGTGAGACCAAAAGGCAGGGCTCTGAATTGAAAATGACTGGTCCCCAGCCGAAAGCGGAGAAACCTTCTGGAGCGTCTGTGGATTTTTATGTGATAGTACGCATCCTGAAGGTCTATGGAGCACATCCAGTTGTTTTTGCCCAGGAAGGGCAAAATCGATTGAAGTGTGACCATCCGAAATCTTGTCTTTTTGACAGACTTGTTCAGTCTGCTGAGGTCTAATATTGGTCTCCAGTCTCCCGTCTTTTTGGGAACCAAAAAGAACCTTGAGTAGATTCCGGACTCTAATTGATCTGTTGGAACTGGTTGGATGGCCCTTTTTCTTAGAAGCTTTGATACCTCTAGCTTCGCAATCTCCCTTAGACCGGGTGGAATGTCTGGAAGGGAACCTTTTTGAGGGAAGGGGCATTCCTCAAAGGGAATTTTTTAACCCTCGGATATGATCGACTGTACCCATCTGTCTTGAGAGAGGGAAAGCCAGGCTTCTGGGTACAGCGACAATCTCCCCCCGACTGCCTCCAAGGGTGGGCAATCGGGCAACACCTCAGGGATGCTGGAAGGGCTTGTCAGAGAGAGGCTCTCTGCTGCCCTGGTTCTGCGGACCTCCTCTGCCCCTAGGGCGGCGTCTGTTGTTATTACCCCCTCTGCCTCTGGGGGTAAATTGACCACGTGCGTCAGGCGTGACTCCCTGAGATTTTCGGAACCACATTTTCCCTCCCTTCTGACCTTTGGGGTAAGGTCTAGAAGGGGTGGAGAAACTGACTCCTACGGCAGAAAGAGTCTTGCCGTCTTGTTCGCACCTGGTTAATGTGTCCTTCACCTGAGGCCCAAACAAAGTAGTGCCATCAAAGGGAGAATTTGTGAAGGACGCCTTAAAGGGGTCTGCGAAATTGCAAAGCCGCATCCAGGACTGACGTCTAAGAGCCACTCCTGTTCCTGCGGCTCTACTCGCCCCATCGGCTGCATAAGAAATGAGCCGCATGGAGGAGTTAGTGATGGAATTTAGGATTCCAAGCTGAGAGGCAATCTCCTCTTGAGCCCCAGCAGCTGACGGATCCTGTACTACCTCACTCAATTCTTTGAGGATGTCTCTCTGAAGTCAGGTGAAGTGACATAAATAATTCAGCGAACGCATAGCAAAGGTCGCTGAGGAAAACATCCACTTACCATACCTGTCCATGGTCCTAGACTCCTTGTTAGGAGGATGGACTGGTACGGAAGGATCTGCAAGTTCCTTTTTGGTGGCGGCTGTCACCACCATGGCATCAACTGGAACACCTTTCGTAAGAAACTGTTTCTCAGTGGGGGCCGTGATAAATTTAGAAGGCCTCCTGGGGACTGGTTCCACAGAATCAGGAGATGCCCACGCCTTTCAAGCTATCACCTCCATGAGGGGGTCGAAAGGCGGAGACACCCAGGAGGTAGAGGGTCGAGATCCAAAAGCCTCCAGGTATACCGACTCATCCTCGGAGGGATTAATGGAGGGCCAGTTTCCCCTCTGAGAGCGGGGTCGGACAAGGGTCTGATGCCACTCGCCCCCCCGGAACCGAACAGGGAAGCCCGACGACTGGATCCCTCCAAGGAAGGTCTCGAGGAGGAGATAGGAGTCGAAGACGACGGAGCCGAAAGGTGTGGTATCGGCTCCGAAGCCGCAACAGTCACGGTACCAATAATCTCCGGCTCCGAGCTCTGAAGGAGAGTCGAAGGAGGAATCTCAGGAGGGTGTAGAATAGCGGCCGTCTGTTGAAACGGGCTATGGAGCATCTGGGCCAATGCCTGTGATTTTAGTAGTCTACTCACCACTCTCTCCAAATCATGGTCTGAGAGCCTGGAAGACATTGACGATCGGCTCCGATGGCTCCGTTCCAAAAGTAAGGGGGAGGCCGGAGCCGAGTGGATAGACTCCAGTGAAGGAGATCTAGACCTCTTCCTCGACGGAGCCATCGGAGCCGACAAACCTTCGGTCCCAGTTGGAGCCGACAGCTTGTCGGCTCCGAGCTGAGATAGAGAGGTCTCGGCTCCAGCCGGAGCCGAAACATGCTTCTAAGCTAGGGTATCGGCTCCAGCCGGAGCCGACACAGGTGCCGAAGCCAGGGTATCGGTGCCGATCGGCACTGATACAGAAACTTCCAAGGAGGAAGGATCGGCTCCAGATGGAGCCGATATCGACTCTGGAGGAGTCGGAACCAAGGCCACAGACTTGGACACTGAAGTCGGGGTCTTGGGTGGCTTAGAGGGCTTCCCGGAACCGACCTTAGCCGGGGAGCTCTCAGGCTTAAGGAGACCCCTGAGGATCAACTTATTTCTACGCTCCTGCAGGACTCTCTGGCTGAAAGAATGACAGATAGCACAGGAGTCCTGCAGGTGTAGGGGTCCCAGGCAATAAATACAAGAAGTGTGACCATCTGTCAGAGACATCTTCTGACAGCACGAGTCACACTTCTTAAAACCTGAGACCCTAGTGTCTTTTGGCATGACCTAGTAGGACACTAACACACTCAGTCCTTAATTACTCTAAAGCAAAGCACAGACACACCTACACAAAAAATCCTGACAGGAAAAAGTTGGATGGGAAGGCCAAAGGCCTGACTGACAGAAAAATTATAGAAAGGGATCGAGGAACTAACGGGAATAAGGTCTAAGTGAATCGGTAACAACTAACTTTAACAGGGAGTAAACATTTTAAAATCTCCTTGAAAATGTAAAGAAAGTTCACTTACCAGGAGCTGGTAAAGAAGGTGACCTCATGAGCGAAGCGGCAAACAAGATCTGGGTAATTACCGCCTTGCATCATGGGATATAGGGCTGCCTCGAGCTGGTAAAAGTGATTCTCCAGCTTAGCAAGTGCCGAGTCGGAGCCGAGGATCGGCTCCGAACCCATCCAGCAAGAATGAAGGCGAGATTGACAACTTAACATTGTATAGTTATCCCTTTTGGGAAAAAAATGTACCCATGAATTACCATATAGGTGGCAGTACACTAAACACCGAAAGTGTGATAAGAGACTTAGGGACACAGGTGGACAGTGGTCTCACCTTCGATAACCACATCACCACAACAGTCAGGAAATCCTTCTATGTGGCACACCTCATCACTAAGGGCTTTTCATCCAGAAAAAAAGAGGTCATTGTCCCACTGTAACTCATCCCTCATTAGAACCATTATAGAATACAACGCCCAGTTTGGTATGTACCTCTCAAAACATCTGCAACAACTGGAAAGGCCACAGAAATACCTCACTAAAAGAATCACAAGCCTAAAGCAGATTCCCTACGCTGACCGCCTTAAAAAACTCCAGCTATACTCTGTCGCATATTGTCTACTCGGAGGCAATCTCTGCTTAACATACAAGGCCATGTCAAACCCAGAGCTGTTGGGCATGCTACACTTAAAGAAATCCCTCAGAGCCACATGCTCCAGGGATCTAAACCTTGTCATCACAATAAACAAAACATGCTGGAGGGATAGGTTCCTGATCCAGAGACTCCCCAGACTCTGGAGTAGATTGCCCATACATGTCAAGCAGAGTACCTCTTTGGCCCTCTTCAAAAGGAACCTTGACAATTGGATGGGAGAAAGGAAATTCACCTGGGGATCACATCAGTCGCCCTGCTAGACACGGGTCCAGGGAAGTAAATAGTGTGGGAAGAAATAGCCAGGGAATTGTTATGGCTAGGCTTGTATAGACCCTAGGGCTGATAGCCTAGTACCAACCTATGAATTAGAAGTTATGTACTCACCATAACGTTCCATCTGAGTAGGTGTATTCATTTGTCTGCAACCTGTGGGTTATGGATCCGATATCGGATCCGAACCGGCATGGTTTTCCAGCTATGGATCCAAGCTCTCAGCTCCTCCCCTCACCCATAATGCCCTGCTCTCCCTACATGACCTCAGATCGAGTTTGCCAACAATAAAAATACCCTAAAAAAGGGTAACACATAATATGCAGGAAACTGACAAGGCCAGGGGGATAGGAGGGTGGGATGGTTGCAGACAAATGAATACACCTACTCAGATGGAACGTTATGGTGAGTACATAACTTCTAAATCTGAAGTAGGAGATTCATTTGTCTGCAACCTGTGGGACAGAGTCCCCAGCTACCTGAATCTTGGGCGGCCATCATGGAAGGATATTCCGGAGCACCGCGGAGCCAATGGATGCTCTACCTCTAGATGTAATATCCAACTTGTAGTGGGAAATAAAGGTATGAGATGAAGCCCAAGTGGCTGCTGAACAAATATCATCCAGAGGAATCCTAGCTTTAAAGGCCGCTGAAGTGGAGACTGACCGGGTTGAATGGGCATGCACTCCCTCCGGTGCGGGCCTTCCAGAAGCTTGATAAGCCAATAAGATGCACTGCGAAATCCAGCGTGATAAGGAGACTTTGGAAATTGGTTTACCCAAGTTGAATTTAGCAAAGGAAATAAACAACTGGTCGGATTGCCTATGACCAGCTGTCCTGTTCAGATAAAATCTAAGTTGCCTGTGAACATCTAAGGAATGTAGCTTGTATTCACCTTTGTTTTGATATTTAGGAAAGAAAACAGGGAGGTTAATGGATTGATTAATATTTGCTTCAGAAGCTACCTTAGGAAGAAAGGACGGGTTGGTCCTGAGGTATACACGGTCCGGATGAAAGACCAAGTAAGGAGGCTTAACGGATAAGGCTTGAAGTTCTGAAACTCTTTTGGCCGAGGTAATGGCTACTAAAAATGCCGTCTTGAAAGATAAAAATTTTAGATCTACCGTAGCCGCAGGTTTGAAGGGGGGAGCGGTCAAGGCCTGAAGAACCAATGATAGGTCCCAAGGAGGAACCACTTGCTTTACAGGGGGTCTGAGGAGAAAAGTACCTTTTAGAAAAATCTTACACAATTTGGCAGACATCAGTGGACTGGAGTCTTGACCAATATGATAGTGAGAAATTGCCGCAAGTTGCACTTTGACCATGGAACTGCTGACACCATCATTAAAAAGAGTGGTTAGGAAGTCAAGCACCAGAGGAAGGGGAACTGTGAAGGGGTCTAGACCTTGCCGCTCCGCCCAAATGGAGAACCGTTTCCACTTGCTGCGGTAAACTTTCCTGGTAGATGGTTTATGAGCCGCTACCAGGATGGCCTTAACTGGAGACGAAATACTGGGAGTCCTGATTAGGAGTGGAACTGGAGCAGCCAAGCAGTCAGCTTCAGGTTGTCCAGATTCGGGGTTGATAGATGGGACGGGTGAGATATCAGATCCGGAATGGGATCTAGAATCCAAGGAGGATTCACCGAGTGAGACCTTAGGAAAGGGAACCAGATCTGTCGAGGCCAGAATGGGGCAATGAGAATCATTCTGCACCCCAACCGAGAGGCTTTCTGAAGAACTTGGAGCATCAGAGGCAAAGGGGGGTAAGCATAAAGAAGACCGGGGGGCCAAGCATGCACCAGAGCATCTCTTGGGGTATCTCCGGGAGGAGGGATTAGAGCGAAAAAACTGTCGCACTTGGTGTTTGAGGGAGACGCAAAAAGATCGCAACAAGGAGTTCCCCACCGTGCGAAGATGCGTTTCGCTACCTGAGCATTGAGAGACCACTCGTAAGGGGAGAGAATGGTGCGACTGAGCTTGTCCGCAAGGATGTTGGACTGACCCGGAATAAGCGTTGCGATGAGAAAGCGGTTGGTGGAGATTGCCCATTCCCACATTCTCATGGCTTCTCGACAAAGAGGGTAAGACCTGGTTCCCCCCTGTTTGTTGATATACCAGACGACAGACATGTTGTCCGACTGAATTGCAATAGTTCCCAAGGGAAGAAAGCCCTGTAGAGCTTGCAACGCTAAGAGCACTGCTCTCATCTCTGGAACATTGATATGCAGTAAGGTCTCTGAATCGTTCCACGTGCCTTGGACCGTCCGGCCTGCAAAATGCCCCCCCCACCCGAGGCGGGAGGCATTCGTGGTCACCGTGGCGAGAGGGGGAGAAGCACAAAAGGGACGGCCTCCGTGGAGATGTTGTGAGTGGAGCCACCACAGGAGGGACCGCTTGCAAGCCTTGCTGATCGCAATGGGATGATGCATAGGAAGAGCAAGATAAGACCACTGAACTAGGAGTGTCCATTGAAGGACCCGCATATTGAACCTGGTGAGAGGAAGAAGAGCTATCGTTGCTGCCATGGACCCTAGAGCCCTCAGGACCAACTCCGCCGGAACTGAGCTGGAGTGGAGGATGGCCCGCACCTGGAGCTGCAGATTCTGAATTCTGTCCGCAGTGAGGAAGGCTCTTAACCGTCTCGTGTCTAACCTGGCACCTATAAAATCTATGAACTGCGTAGGGGCTAGGTTGGACTTTTCTGCATTTATTGTGATGCCCAGATGGGGAGCTAGATGGAGAAAGGAATCTCGCGCCAATAACAGTAGATGCCTTGTTGGGGCAGTGAGGAGCCAGTCGTCCAGGTAAGGGAAGACCTGTACCCCCTGAAGCCTCAGGTGGGCCGCTACCACTGCTAATACTTTGGTGAACACCCTGGGGGCTGTGGTGAGACCAAAGGGAAGGACCCTGAATTGGTAGTGACTGGCTCCCAGCCGGAAGCGGAGAAACCTCCTGGAGCATCTGTCCATTAGGATGTGGTAGTACGCATCCTTGAGGTCTATAGAGCACATCCAGTGATTTTCTCCCAGAAGGGGGAGAATGGACTGTAAGGTAACCATTCGGAACTTCTCCTTGGGAACTGCCAGGTTCAAGAGTGAAAGGTCTAATATTGGTCTTAGATCCCCCGTCTTTTTTGGCACTAAAAAGAACCTGGAGTAGAACCCTGATCCGATCTGGTCTGGGGGGACGGGCTGGATGGCTCTTTTCTTTAGCAGATGGCCAATCTCTGCTAAAGCGGCCTCCCACTGACCGGGTGGAACGTTGGGGAGGGACTTCAATTTTGGAATGTGATGAAATGGAATGCGGTATCCTCTGGATATGATGCGGAGGACCCAGCGGTCTGATGTTATGGACTCCCATGCCGCTAGGTGCTCCGAAAAACGTCCCCCGACTGCCTCCAGAGTGGAGCAGCCGGGCAACCCTTCAGGGCTGCTGCACGGGCCGTTCAGAGAAAGGTTCTCTGGACCCGAAGTTCCTGGGGGCCCCTCTGCCCCTGGGGCGGCGTCCTCCCTGTCCTCCTCTGCCACGGAAGGACTGGTTGTCCGGAGCGGGTTGGGATGGCTGCGACTTCCGGAACCACATCTTCTTCTGGCCCTTTTGGTTCCTAGAATAGGGCCTCTGGGGCACAGAGAAGTGGATTCCGACGGCAGACAGCGTCTTCCCGTCCTTCTCGCTCTGGGTCAAAGTATCATGAACAGTTTTGCCAAAAAGGGCAGAACCATCGAAGGGAGCGTTCGCGAATGACACCTTGAAGGGCTCCGTGAAATCGCAATGACGGAGCCAGGCCTGACGTCTAGTAACTAGGCCTGTCCCTGCGGCTCTAGCGGCTCTCTCCGTAGCATGGGACAGTAACCGCATAGAGGTATTAGTCACGGACCTGAGAGTGGCCATACGGGTGGAGTGCAACAATTTGTCCTCCTCCGACATGGACTCTGGGGGGGATGCAGCGTATTCCTTGATCAGATCGCGCTGCATCCTAATCACATGTGCCAAGTAGTTCAGCTCCCTCACTGAAAAGGTCGCTGAACTAAACATTCGCTTCCCCAAGCGGTCCATCATCCGAGACTCCTTGCTCGGGGGATGGACTGAGGGGCTCTCCTGAGCAAGTTCCCTCTTGGTGGCTGCCGCCGTCAACATGGCATCTACCGGAGGCCCCTTACTCCAGTGGGCACGGTCAGCCGGGGGACTAAGTATACGGTCTGGCCTTTTTGGGATTGGCTCCACGGTGTCCGGATCCTTCCACGCCCTGGTGGTAATCAGGTCCACCAGGGGGTCGGCAGGAGGGGACACCCAAGAGGTAGACGGGCCCACTTCAAATGCCTCCAAGAACACGGACTCGTCCGAGGAAGACTTGAGGGCAGACCAACCCCCCTTATGCGAAGCATTTCCATGATGTCTCCAAAGGAGACATCCTCGGGGGGTGATCTTGGGGAGCCTTCCCCTTCCTCCAAATCCGTGTCTTCTGTGAGAGACTCGGAGGAGTCTATGTGCCTCCTTTTGCACGTATGCTTGCGAGGGGCATCCTCCAGGGGGCTGTCAGAGGACCCCTCGCAAGCGGTGTCATGTTCCAAAGGAACAACTTGGGGCAAAGGAGCGGGCTGTCCCAGTGGCCGGATGGTGGAAGCCTGGCCCAGTGCAGATGGAGCACGGGACGGAGCCGAAGCAAGTGCCGGGGGTCCGGAAACCCTCAACAGGGCCCTCTCCACTACATCAAAAGCCGAGGGGGAGCCGACCTCGACCAAAGGATCCGATAATCGGCTCCCCCTCGGATCCGAAGAGTGGATCGGAGCCGGCACCGAAGCACTCGGATCCGAGGGGGCAGTGCGCTCCGACACCGATGGCGCCGAAGGAGCACTGATCCCCCCGGATCCGAAGCTCGGATCCAGGCTCCAAGAGGTTGGATCCGAAGCACTCGAGGGCAGGGTCGGATCCGAAGTACCCAATACTATCGGCGCCGACCCACCCCCAGCTCCGAAGCTGCTCGGCTCCAACTGCTCCGAACCCGGGTAGTGGGTCGGAGAAGGAGCTATAGGCTTAAAGAAAGGGGTCAAGCTCCCCCCCAGAGGGGGGGGGAGGCAAGAGCACTCCCATCTGCATCTGGGCCTGGATGAACCTTCTCATCATCCGGTCCAGATCAGCATCAGATAAACTGTACGTGGATCTCGACGAGGCTACCGAGGTAGGCCTTGAGTGCCTCCTCGATAGCCTCGATGGAGATCGGGTCTCCTCCTCCTCTGGTCCCGGTGAGAAGCACACAGGAGCCCGGAGCCGAGGAGGGGGAGAACCAGCAGACAAGGAGGCCGGAGGAGAAGCCCGCTTGGCAGGCGGGGCCGAAACAGAGGTCTCGGCCCGCCGCTTATGGTGCTTCTCCCTCCGGTCCTTCTTTCTAGCTTCCCTCTCCTCCAAACCACTAGAGGGAGGTTGAGTCCCAGGTGGAGGAGGGGGAGCCGAAGAGGAGGGAACCGTAGACACGGTACCCCCCCAAAGGAGCAGTAGCCGAAGCCGAGTCCGGGGGCAAAAGTCCCGCCAGGACCAGCTTCGACCTCCGCTCCTTCAATGCCCTGGGGTTGAACCCTGCACAAATGGAACATCCAGAAGTGAGGTGTTCAACCCCAAGGCATCGAACGCACTGAGTGTGGCCATCAGCAGGGGAAAGCTTATGGCCACACTCGGAGCACTTCGAAAAGAAAGCCTTAGGGGGTTCAGACATCCTAAGGATACTACTACTACTTTACTTTATTCTTGAAAATTAAAGAAAGTAAAGGGTAACTAGCCAAGCAAACACAGGCCCAAACACACACTACGCACCAGTGAGGGGAGGGTAACTAAAAGTTATAAAAGTTATTAAAACTAAAAAACTTTAAGCTATAAAGATAGGGAACCTACAACTTTCACACAAAACTAACTGAAAATCTTTAAAATTAGCACTGAAAAATGCAATAATTAACACTTAGCTGAAGAGCTCTAAAATCCAATCTGGTCACCAGCGCGGCAAACAAGATCTGAGGTCATGTAGGGAGAGCAGGGCATTATGGGTGAGGGGAGGAGTTGAGAGCTCGGATCCATAGCTGGAAAACCATGCCGGTTCGGATCCGATATCGGATCCATAACCCACAGGTTGCAGACAAATGAATCTCCTACTTCAGATCCTATGTTCACCAAAGTGATGTCATATCTGCACCAGCTTTTCACAGATATGGTATAGCTGAATGAATCTCATTTCGGTAATAGCACAGTTCTGCAAATTTTGCAGATCAAAAGCAAGAAAATACTGCTACAGTTTTTGTGTGGGACAGGACTCCTATGCCCCACAGGTGAAAGGAGCAAGGGGCCATTCCCCTCAGTATCATTTCTATGCTTTCCAGCTTCTGAGGTAAAGCTTACAAGTCTATAATTCCCTGGAGATATTGTTACATCCCCCTCTTGTGCAATGGTACTTTGTCTTTTTAATTTCTCCATGTCTTTTGGGTTTCTAATACCATGATGAAAATGGGCCCCATTCCTAAGTCAAAGTATGATTAAACTTCATGAAATTAGTATTGTTTCAATCTTTGATGTCAGCCAAAAGTGCTCTTCGCAGCACCCGCAATATGCCCAGTAATGGCTCTTTCTGCAATTCGTATGTGGTTACATGTATTGGTAACATATCTAAGTATGATTGTAGATTCTTTTTTATAAGACCCGTTCCTCCTACTAATATTAAACTTTCTGGGTATCTTTCTTCCACATTTTTCTCATTTCTGCATGCAGATACTGATATTTTATGGCTTTGTGTTTCTCTGTATGCAAGACACTGTAGTCACTGGGTGTAGAGATATCAATGATCAATATTACCCTTGTCTTCTTTTCATGGACCGCTATATCTGTTTTTCTAGCATCTATCTTTTGAACTGTTGGCAATGGGTGATCCCATGTGATGTAAACTTCATCATTTTCTATGATGCTTTGTGGCTCATTTTTCCAGTGTTTTTTCAGCTACTTCAGTACCATAATGTTTGCACAATCCCCAGTGCAACAGTCTTGCCACATTATTGTGCCTTTCAGTATACAGTCCTTCTGCCATTAGTATATCGCAACCAGCAATGAGGTGTGCAACTGTTTCTAGTTTGGTTTTACAAAACCTACATTAGCCTGTTTCTCCCACATGTTCAATGGACTTTGTAAACCAGCGAGTACATAGCCCACTATCTTGAGCTGCCAATATTAACCTTTCATCTTTTGGTTTGAATTCACCTCTCCCTAACCATTCCTGCATTCGTTCCTGATCAACATGAGGTCCTTCCAAAGTTTTTTACACTTGCAACTGTATTTATGCATTTTCCACATTTCTTGCCTTCTTATCTGGTCCATCACCTTAGCTTCTTTCTTTTGTTTTTGAGCACAATCAGTTGCTGCCTGATTATTGTCTACTTCTGGTTTGAATTCCGTTTCTGCTAGATTAAGCAGAGAAGTCTTCTTAGATTTATTCTTGTCATGTTTCAAAACTTTCACTACATTTGGATCTTGTGAGGTCAGTAGATATGTGTTGAGTCCCACAGTTGCAGATCTATACATGTAATCAGTTTCAAGGAGGCCCATCCCTCCTTTGGAACGGGGAATGTATAATCTTGGTATGCACTGATTTTTATAAATCATTTGGTGAGCATGAAGCATCCTTCTTGCTTTCCTAACTAATCTATCCAACACGTTTTTGGGCCAATCACTCCAAAATTGTAAGTTAGGACAGGAAGAGCAATTTGGTTTATAGCTTGGATTTTGTTCCTAGATGTTAATGCTGTTTTCAGGATGAATTTAAGTCTTCTAAATTATTCCTTACAAAATTTTATTTGCATTGTTTATGTTTTATTGTTGATCCTTCATCAATTCCCAAATATTTATATACTCCCTCTTGCTCAAGTTATTTTATATCACATTCCTGTCCCAAATGGTACTAATATGGTCTGCTTGTGGTGTTGTAAGCCCCAGTGTTATCAACTAGTTAAGAAGTTCTCTCACAGCACCTGCCAGCACTTCTGCAAAATTTCTCAGGGCCCTGACAGGTGTGCTTTGTACTTTGTCCGGTAACCATTTGAAATGTTGGGATCCACTAGAGCGAGTCCTGAAATGCAAAGACAATGTCCAAAAGCACAACTTACATATACTAAGCCCGAGATGCCTTTTCTCAGAATATTCCCTTTTCTCTAAGGTACAGCAATCTTGGAGTTGGTATATATATGTTTGGGTGGTGCGAGGGGCTTACCCACCCCACATGGGGGTTTGAAGGGATGCAAAAAATATTTTTTTGAGGAGGACAGCAGTTTTCAAAATTCACTCTTCCCCTGGTTTTCTGTCTTGTTTTTAGCTTTTTGACACTCAGCATTTCAAGTGCCAACATCTGAATAGGGAGCAACCTTGTCCTCTATAAGTTCCTTCGTAGTATCATAGGAAATTCAAGGCTACTGAGTTTTGTAACCATTATTCCTTGCCAGTTCCCACCTAGCATGTATTTCTCTTCTCAAGGAGACCTATACCAGTCATGCTCTTGGTGAATTTATGAATATCCATCCAACTATCCAGGTCCCATTTGAAGGAAGGGGAAGAGTATTCTAGAGGTGAAGGAGATACTGAATAATGAATCCTTTACTTCACCTTGTTTTATTGATGTGTTGAAGCAGGTTTAGAGCTCTTATTCTGGTATTTGAGGGACTATTTGATTTAGGAGGGTAAAAGAGGTCCTGGACTACTGGATCTCTGATTGCTAGGAAGGCAAGGCATAGGTCACCTCTGTAGAACTTTTAAGATACTGAAAAGAGGGACAGTGCCTCTACAGTCTTTTCTGGTAGGAATTTTAAGCCAATGATCCTCTTTGTTAGGAGCCTCTGGAGTCATTCTAACTGACTGGTATATGCCTGGTGAGTTACATCCTAAAGGGAGCATTGCATTCTATAACTGGTCTGATCAGTGGTTAATACAATGGGACAATAATCTCTTTTGATCTGGATGATATTCCCTCGGTGATCAACTGCCCCAAGTAGAAGGATTTCCTGACAACTATTGCTACATGGTGTTCAAAGAAAAGGGATTTATTAACCAAGGTTCCCAGGTCTCTAACCACATTTTCATTTTGAAGTGGAGCATTGTCAATGATATATGCTGGGAGGATGGTTTATCTGCCAAATGAAAAAATGTTGCATTTTTCAGTATTTAATTTAAGCCCATTGTCAATACACCAGACATTTATAGGTGTTAGCTCATGCTGGAGTTCTTCTATGTCAGAGGGAGATTTGACAATGACTCCCAGTTTGCAGACATCTACAAACTTAATTAGCTATTGATCTTGGATTTTAGTCTGTAGGTCAGAGGAGTAAATACCAACCAAAACAGTCCTAACGCTGAGCTCTGCAGAATACCACTGGTCACAGTCATGTTTTCTGACATTGTCCCTGCCACCTGCAGTGTGTGGGTTCCGTCTTTTTAGTCAATTTGTTACCCATCTTACCACATAAGGATCTATTTGTAATGCATTTACATTATTAATTATGCTAGCATGAGGGTTGGTGACAAATGTCTTGGCCAAATCAAGGTAAGCTGTGTGTACAGTGTGACTACTCTCAATAGCTTCCATAACCTTCTCAAAGCCATTAACCAGGTTCATTAGACAGGATTTATCTTTTACAAAACCAAATTCCTGTGGATCTAGCCTGATGTTATTCAAGTCTGTTGTCATGCATTACAAATGATACTCATCAGGTTGATGGGCCTATAGTTTCCTGGGTTGGTAGCAAGGTCTAATTTATGAAGTATCATCACCAGTGCTGTACTCCATACTTCAGGGACTGAGTCTTAGCCAGGTCCTGGTTAAACAGCTTATGTACAGGTTCCACCAAGGCATGCCTGTAACCATTTATCAAAAAGACAGTCATGGTATTTGGTCCCATAGAGGAAGTGTTCTTAGTCTTGGGTAGCACTTTCAGTACATGTTCTTTAGTAAGGATGGGGGGGGGGAGAGGCTGAGAACTACAGGGATCAGAGGGCTTTGGATCGTAGTCTTCGGAGTAAGATTTGCACTTATGTTATTTGGTATCTTTTGTCATTCAGTATGAGTTCTGTACATTGAGTGTTGTTTCTTAGCTTTCTAACATAACTAAAGAAGGATTTAAAATTGGCTTTGGCTTCAAATGTCAACCTGACTTTACTGGCTGCCATGACAGATCCAAAAGTATTTTTAAAATTATTAGTCACATTCCTAATATTTTTCTTTATGTGGGGGTTTTCATATCTGCTATATATTCTAATGAGTTTTATTCTTTTAATGTAGATTTTATTTATGATGGTGGACCACCACGATAGTTTGATTTTAAATTTGGATTTTGATGTGACTGCCACTTCTACACATTTCTTTATGCGGGTATAAAGCTGCTTGGTGAATCTATCTGCTGAGGCAATGCCTGGGCTGATGTTGTTATAAGTGAATTTAGCTGACCTAATTAAGAAAGGCACAAACTTCACAGTTATTTATGTCACAGAAAGAACTATGACAATAAAATAACTTCACATGTAATATTTTGCAGAATTTTAACTCCCACAATGATAATCATTAAAATATTTAACTATGATGGAGATGGCCTATCAAAACTTGTTTCAGAGAAAAATAGTCTGTAAAGAATTATCTAAAATGTGCCCCCACACACACACACACACACACACACATGCACAAAAGAAAGAAAAAGGTGGTTGTACATCTGCAGGAGCAGCAAAATGAAATGTATTGTAATATGGTCCATATGCAGAGGGAATAGAGATACCCATCGGCTACAAAGTCACCCTGCTGATTGTACAAAGAACCATAAGAGAGATGCAAGGGTAAACAAAGTCCCAGATATACATGTTTTTCCGTGCCACACACTATGAATTTACCTTATAAAAGGAACTACTATTTTGCCCATGTAAGCTCCATGCTGCAACACTGAAGTTTGTGGTACAACCTAGAATACAGTAGTTGTACAAATGCACCTTCACCTTTTGCAAAACATTCTGGGGTTTAAGTGAATCACAAAAACAGGTAATCTAGTACTTTTGTACTATCATGTAGTCAACATAAGAGGTACCATAAGCAAGGAAAGAAATGAGAATAAGAAACCTTTCCTAACTTAACTTTCTAACTAACAGACAGCAAACTAATAGAAGGATGACCCTCTCTGATATCTGACATGCTTCTATAATTTGTTTTTAATCAGAAATTGATTAGTAGTATTTATCACATTGCTTTTGGTAACAATCCATCAACCTGACAGCCAACACGAGAAGAAAGGTTAAGCACTCCACAATATTTATGCCTTTTTAGGATGGAAATGTGACCATGTCTTACTGCAGTAAATCAGTATTGCCTGAAAAGTTTTGCTAGTGATGCAGTTACTGAAGTCTGCAATACAAGGCAGCGGGTGCCTTATTCCACATATGTCCACTACATTCACATTTCACAGGTTAGGAATGGCTTAAACTGGAAGGGAACAGAAAATTTAATTTTAGTCTTTGTGGACTGACAGATTTACTGTAAGCTTCACATTACTACTCTCTTCTTCTCATTGCTGAGCAAAGGAAGTCTGGAGTCTACAATGAATGTAATCACTGTCAGAAAGAAAAAGGGCATGCTTTATGATGACAAGAAATGATGCTAAGGAGAAACAGAACAGAAACACTGTCTGAATGGCTACACCAAGAGGAGTTCAAAATGAACAATAGTACACGATGCATATATCTCACAGTGGGCGGTACATTTTCATTCCTCACCTGAAAAGATTATCATTCCTACGAAGAATAGCAGGAGGTGAATGCATTTCAGTAAGTTCTTTGTTTGATGTCATCATTTTGCGCAATACATACTTTGCTGCCTTAAATAGAAAGTAAATATAAGTTTTTAATACATTATAGAAAGACTACAACAATAACCTTAATGACCCCAGCCCTTAACCTGATATTCATTAACTATATCACTTTGTGCATAATACAGCATTAGAGAAAATCAAATCTTTTTATGTCAAAGTACTGGCAAAGCAGATCCCTCTGTTCTAGCAAGAAGAAAGCTGTGGTTTACATTTGACTCTGAAAACAATTTAAACAATTTTAAATGGATGTACAATTGCAGTAACATCTTTGAAGTGGTGCATGCATCCTTAGAAGTCGTGACTAAGGCTAATCCTTTAATATGACTTGTTTGCTGCTAAACAGATATTAATTTAAACATTTTGAGCTAAATATTCTGTAACATGAAATAATGTAATAATACAATGCAAATACTGATTTTGCTCAGGATATTGACAGTATTACCTTGTCTGTTGCAGGTTCCATCATGTATGTAGTGATGGTTTTGATGCTTGGAGCTCTATAATGTATCCAGGTCATGGCACTATTTATCACACGGAGTATGTTCCTGCGTCCCTGGACATGAGCATAGGCTATTCCAAAGGTCTTAGAAACACCCTAAGAAAAATGAGAACAGTAAAACAATGCATACATCCAAGCACTGGTAAGGTAACACAATTGTTTCTCCAGAATGGAGTTGACTTTAACCCACTCAGTTTGATGAAATGTCAGTTTGATGAAGTCTCACTCATTTTATCTGCTCTGCTCCATTCTGTCCATTTTCGCAGCATTACTGTACTGCAGTTACAGTATGTTCAACTGACTCAACTGGTTCCTAGAAAGTACAGACATCAACCAAGTGGAGTTCCCGTGCATGCTATAACAGTATGCTCATCTTAACAAGAGACTTCTTTAATTTCTGAACTTCTGGTACAAGCAAATACCTAAAAAAGGCAGCCAAAGGTGGCATCTACAAGCCACCATGATTTGCTAAGCATGTGCAGTAAAATGGTCAGTGTAGGATACAGAGGGCTGGGGTGATTAACGAGTGTTTGCAAAAAGTTATGAAAAATATGACATTTTTCCATATTTACATTAATAATGCAAAATGGAGTATGAAACTGCCTAACTGCATTAATATCTTAAAAGCTGTATAAACTACAGGCAAACAAATGGTGCCATCCTGTAGACAACATTAAGGCACAAGATTTTGTCATTGATACTTGTCAACTAATATGTATAAGTTTGTAGATTAATATTTTTGGTTTGAAATATTTTGAAAATATAATCTGATCATTTACACAAATTGTACAATATCACAAAACAGCAGTTTGCTCTCCACTCTTGTCATTCACCACAAGAAAGGTACTGAACAAATGAACAAGTTCTACAACTGATACAGTGGGTCTAACTTACATGCTTACAAAGATATAACCTTTTGTTTGACCATAACACTAGTTTTTTTTAGAAAATAAACTATTATTTTTCTTCCACAAAACTGCAGTATAAAATAAGCATCACCAGACAGACTTTTGATATTAACACTTGTGAGAATAGCTGTAAAACCTTTACATCCAGTATTAAGGACAAAGCAAACAATATAATAACAATAATGGTGATGATAACAATAATAATAATAATTAAACAATGAAGAAGGCTCCGAAATGTGGACATTTTTAAAATAGTACTACTGTTGACTTACAAATTGACAGAAAAAGAAGACCTGAATTAATATACATTATCAGAAGGAAAATATAGCATTAACTGTAAAGAGTATCATTATTTACTGACTGCAATCCATTACTTTTTAAAAAATATATATTTTAGAAGGGATGGAGCAAAATTTTGAGCCAAAATCAGTCACATCCATAAAAATTAGGGGCAGATGAAAAGTATGTTTGCAATTATCCCATTATCTAAAAAAGACCTTTCATAACCTGGCCATGTGGTACATGGAAATGGATTCTTGACTGCATCCCAGGCAACAAGCAGTTGACAAGTGGCCTCTGCACTGGAGGAGTCAATCAGGAAAGGGGAGGTTTGAAGGGGCATGGCCTGACTGACTCTAGAGGTGGGAGGGCTGCATTGATTTGGGGGTACTCTGAGTGGTGCTAACTTCCTGATGAAGACCAAAAAAGCTCACTGCTTATGTCTTGGATGGCAGGGCAGATGGGGAAGTGAGGGAACATCCTATGTTGTCCTATTGCATGTCCCCCCTTAAGCCTCACAGGGTGCATGCAATTGAGACTGGGGGAAAAACAAAAAAAATGAAGAAAACCTCAAACCACCCTGATGGCTGTCTAAATGATGTCCATTCCTGCTGACCTTTGCCCATGTGATGGAGAATGAATAGGCAAAATGGCTACGGAAAGGGCTAATAATCAATAGATAGGGAGTGCAAAGAGTTAAAAAAAACAGCTTTTATATTTTACTTTTTTTTTTTGTAACTCACATCATTTATGACATAGTGTAAAGCATAAGAAGTGTGTTTTCAATAAAGGATTTTGGTGGAGAAAATATGAGGAAACAAGTGGTTTCTAGGCTTAGAAAGCTATAGGGGACAAGGAAATTAGTCTCCTGCTGTTCACAATTCAATGAATTAAGAAATGGCTGAGTTTAACAAATCTCTAAAAAAAATTTAAGCTAAAATTAAAGCCTTGGTTGGAGTGGGAAGCAAGACTTGTCAGATGCCAAAGGACTCACCCACTGAACTACATCACTTAATAAAACTTCAGTGTTATACAACCACTAAGAAAGTTAACATGTTTCAGTGAACTGGTCTTTTGCTCAAGTATGAATCAATGAAGCTTACAGTTACTCTTACTCCTCTACTCATAACTAAATAGGTAATATAATTATTTGCAAAACATAGTAGAAAGTGTATGAATTATACTACTGTCTTCAGATTAACTTCCATCCGCCTGTACAATATTGAAGCTCTGGCAACAGTAGTTAGAAAGCTATGAGATCTACCTGGGTGAAAGATACGATCTACAGAAATATACCCTAGCTTGCAGTTTTGTATTCTTACCTGATAAAAGCTGATCTCATGAGTGACAAAAATATTACGTTCCCGGGGATCTCGAACTGTGTCAACACCCAAAATTCCAAATACTCGATTTTGAGAGTTCTTCAGTGGTATTACCAGGAATGATCCCTTCTTTTCTTCTTCAGGGCAGCTAGTATCCCAGAAATGAATACTTCCATGATACTGCACCCTAGGTACATGAACTGGTTTCCCTTCTTCCACTGCCTTAAAGCTACATAAGGGAAACAGAAGTTATAAGTTCTAAATGCAGGGCTCAGTCATTTTAAGGGTTTCAAACATTTTAAACAAACACAAACATACTGCATCTATGATAAAGTATTATAATCATAAAGGCCACAACCAATGACACTACACACAGGGAAGGGATCATCATTAATTCAGGAGTTGTGTAGAACAGCAGAAAGAGTGACTCTTAAGGAATGTAAAAATAAGAAGTTGTGTACTCACAACATTCCATGTTTGTAGTCCATCTCATCCTTCCTTCTTACACATGGGTTCAGAGCCAATCCTCGGCTCCGAGTCAGCCTTTTTACAAGCTCAAAGTCTTCTAGTTGGCTCGTGGCTAGGTAGGTATCCCATGGTGCACCAGTACAATCCCCAGATCTTGTTTGCTGCTAACTAAAGAGAAAGAATAATAAAACCATGCAGAAAGAACCCAATAATAAAAGGTCTCTACTTAATAATAACAATTTTTCTGTCTCCAGATCCTTCCAGGGTGGGGGTAGGAGGGTGGGTTCGTAAGAATGAAGGGCAAGATGGACAACAAACATGGAACGTTATGGTGAGTACATAACTTTTTTATGTTCTGTAGTCCTATCTCGCCTTCATTCTTACACAGGGGACAGTGCCCCTAGCACCTTATTCTTGGGTGGCTCAAGGAAAAATACATCTGAGTACCGTGGAACCAAAGGATGCTCTACCCCTGGAGGTCAAATCCAATTTGTAATGAGTAATAAATGTGTCAGGGGTAGCCCAAGTTGCTGCTGCACAGATATTATCAAGTGGGACCTTGGCTTGAAAGGTTGCCGAAGTAGACTGAGATCTCGTAGAATGACCCTAAACTTTGAAAGGTAAAGGCTTACCATCAGAAGAGTAAATGTAAGCTATACAGCTAGAGATCCAATTAGAGAGGGTCACTTTTGAAACTGGGAGACCTAATCTGGAGTTGGAGAAGGAAATAAATAATTGGTCTGACTTCCTGAATTCCTTAGTTCAGTGCAAATAAAAACGTAATTGCCTATGAACATCCAACTGATGAAACCTGTATTCTGCTGCATTGGAATGATTAGGGAAGAACACCGGAAGCTCTATGGATTGGTTCAAAGTGTTATGGGAACAGCCCTTCGGGACAAAGGATGGATTAGTACAAAGAGACACACTGTCTTTGTGAAATATCAAATAAGGGGGATTGACAGACAGTGCTTGTAAGTAACACTGGCACATGTCTAGCAGATGTGATTGCCACCAGAAATAAAGTTTTCCAAGACAGAAATTTCAAAGGAGATGAATGAGCTGGCTCAAAGGGTGGAGACATTAATTTGGATACAATAAAATTCAAGTCCCATTAAGCAACCTGTTCCTGAAGGGGAGATCTTAAAGCGGCACCTTTAAGGAAGGTCTTGCACAACCTATGTGACATCAGATTAGAATCTTGTAGACCTAGATGAAAATTAGAAACTGCTGCCAATTGAACCCTGATTGTGGCAGTCGCAGATCCCTGGTGGAAAAGTTCAGACAAGAATTCCAAAACCACCGGAATAGAAGCAGTATAAGGGTCAACATTCCTTTGCTCAGCCCAGACAGAGAACCTCCTCCATTTACTGGAATATAATTTCCTAGTGGAGGGATTATGAGAAGATGTAAGGATACGAGTCACGGAGGGTGAGAAATCATGAAGCCTGACTAGGGATGGAACTGGAGCGGCCAAGCTGTCAAATTGAGGATGTGTAGGCTGGGGTGAAGCGAGCCTGACATGTGCATCAAGAGATCTGGCACTGGGTCCAGAGTCCATGGATCGTTTAATGGGTGAGGCCCGAGAAAGGGGAACCAAACTTGCAGAGGCCAGTAAGGAGTAATGAGGATCAGTTTGCTTCCCAGCTGTTTCACTTTCTGAATCACCCTGGACATGAGAGGAAAGGCAGGGAAAGCATAAAGGAGACCCAGAGGCCAATCATGAACTAGTGTGTCTCTCAGTGACTCCCCTGGAGGGGGGATGAAGGAGCAATAGCTGCTGTATTTGGCATTGATTGGGCTGGCAAAGAGATTGCAGCAAGGCTGTCCTCATCTGCGGAAAATCTGCTCTGCTATTTCCTGCTTCAGAGACCACTCCTGAGGCATCATAATTGCCCGGCTGAGTTTGTCGGCTATCACGTTGGTTGTCCCCAGGATGTGCATCGCCACCAGAAAGTGCTGGGAAGATATCACTCATTTCCAAACCCAGATGGCCTCTCAACAGAGTGGGTATGATCTGGTTCCACTTTGTTTGTTGAGATACCATACCACCAACGTGTTGTTTGACTGTATTGCAATTGTCCCAAAAGAAAGAAGGTCGTGAAGTGCTTGCAATGCCAGGAGCACCGCCCTCATCTCTAGAACATTGATATGCAGGTGAGCCTTGTGATCTTGCCATGTGTCTTGATCAGTCCTGCCTAGATAATACCCCCCCCCCATCTGCGAGGCATCCGTGATCACAGTGGCAATGGGTTGACAAATGGAGTCCCCGTAGTTAACTGATTGGGTTGAATCCACCAAGTGAGGTCCTTCTGGCAAGAATCTGTTAACAGAATGTGGTGAGTTAAGGGCAGTTGTTGGAAGGACCACTGGGATGACAGGAGCCACTGAATAATCCGCATGTGTAGTCTGGCTAGCGGCACTAGTAGTATAGTAGAAGCCATGGTCCCTAGAAGCTTCAGAACAGTCTTGGCCTTGACTTTCGGAGAGGGAGAAGACGGTGAATTTGAAGTACAAGATTCTGTGCCCTTTCTACTGGAAGGCAAGCCAACATGGCTACTGTGTCTATTTCTGCACCTATAAAAGTCACAAACTGAGAGGGCAATAAGGCAGATTTTTCCCAATTTATAGTAATCCCCAACTGGACACAAAGTTGACTAGTAGCGTCCCTGGTTTGAGGAAGTAGAAGCCTGGTGGGGGTGGTTAGAAGCCAGTCGTCCAGATACGGAAACACCTGGAATCCTCGACGTCTCAGGTGAGCTGTCACTACTGCCATGCACTTGGTGAACACCCCGGGGGCTGTAGTGAGACCAAAGGGCAGAGCATGAAACTGATAGTGACTGGCTCCCAGCCGGAAGCGTAGATGACTCCTCGATGCCCTGTCCATTTTTAAGTGGTAGTAAGCATCTTGGTGGTCTATTGAGCACATCCAAATGTCTTTCCCTTGTAACAGGAGTATAGACTGCAGTGTCACCATCTGGAACTTGTCCTTCTTTATGGATTCATTTAATTTGCTGAGGTCCAAGATGGGACTCCAGTCCCCTGTACGTTTTGGCACTAAAAAGAATCTGGAGTAAGTTCTGAATCCTATTTGGTCTGTGGGGATGGTTTGGATGACTCTTTTTGCCAGCAACTTGTTGACTTCCACAGTTGCTTGATCCCTGTGATTGGGTGGAACAACCGGGATCCTCTTGGGGACATAAGTTGGCAAATGGTATGGGAAAAGGGTATGGAATAACCTCTGGTGATAATTATTTGTACCCATCTGTCTCGAGTGACTCTTAGCCAGACTTCAGGATACAAAGAAATGCGAGCCCCAACCGGCTCCAGAGAAGCACAGTCGGGCCCCCACATCAGGAACACTGGTAGGGCTGGACCAGAAACGAATCACAGCCTCCCTGGTTTTGCTGTCCGCCCCTGCCTCCAAGGCGATGTGTACCATTTCCTCCTTCTCCTCTGCCTCTGAAGGAGGAGTCACCCTGTGCATCCTGGAAAAATCTCTGGGACTTCTTGAACCACATTTTACCACCTCTCTGACCCTTGGGATACGGTCTAGAGGGGACAGTAAAACGTACTCCCACAGCAGAGAATGTTTTCCCTTCTTGCTCGCACTGGGTGAGTGTGTCCTTTACCTTAGGTCCAAACAATGAAAAAACATCAAAGGGGGTGTTGGTAAAGGTAGAATTGAACGGTTCCGCAAAATTACACAAGCGCATCCAGGAATGCCTCCTTAGGGAAATTCCTGAACCCGCTGTTCTGCTCGCTCTATCGGCTGCATAAGAGTTGAGCCTCATGGACAAGTTGACAATAGAATTCAAGGTGGGCAACTGAGCAGACACCTTCTCAGGGACTCCTTCAGTGGATATACCTTATAGAGTCTCTCCTAACTCCTTAAGGAGATCTCTCTGAAGCCTCATAAAGTGTGCTAGGTAGTTCAGTGATCTTAGAGTAAATGCCACTGACAAAAAGATATGCTTCCCTTATCTGTTCATCATTTGAGATTCTTTATTCAGCAGATGGACAGAAGTCATCGTCTCCGCTAGCTCCTTCTTAGTGGCTGCCGCCACCACCATGGCATCTACAGGAACACCCTTTGACAAAAATTCCTTCTCCTTGGGAGCTGACAGAAATTTATTTGGTCTCCTGAGGACTGGCTCCTTGGCATCAGGAGTATCCCGCACCTTCCGACTAATGAGCTGTAACAGTTCGTTGAAGGGTGGAGACACCCAAGAGGCTAAAGGTTGAGACCCGAAAGCCTTCAGGTACACCGACTCCTCATCAGAAGGGGTGACAGTGGGCCAGCCGCACCTCTGCTTAAGGATCTCCAAGATGTCTACAAAGGAGACATCATCAGATGACGATTTGGGGGACCCTTCTGACTCTTTGAAGTCAGTGTCAGAAGTAAGAGACTTGTCCTGGGAGTCTACATGTTTTCTCATGCATGTCCTCCTCTGGCTCCTTGGAAGGATGTTCTGGGGAGATCTCGGAAGAATGGTGGCCACCAGCCGGGGGCTTCTGAGGTTGTGGGTCTCTGTTGTCCAGAGAGGGAGTAGGTGCTGAGACAGAAGTAGGTGACCGAGAGGGAAGAGTGTCAGTACCCCTGGTAGGAGCTGATGATCGGGACAGCACACTCATAATCATTTCAAATTCTGACCTATCTGGCTCCAAAGACCTCCCTGGCTCTGAGGAGATAGAGGATGCCATCGGCTCTGAGATAGATGTAGGGTCCGAGCTCACCCTAGCCAATGCACTGAGAGGAAGGGTTGGAACCGAAGAGGTTCGGTTCCAGGCGTCTCTGTCGGGGCAGACAGGACACCTTCGGCTCCTAGACACCACAGATGGCACCCAAAGGTGTTGGAGCAGACCTCGGCTCCAAAACAACCTCAGGGGAAGATGGAACTGAGGTTTCCACCAGTGGTACCAAGCACTCCAGCTCCAAAAGTCCAGTACGGCTCAGAGGAGGAATCACAGAAGGGGTAACGGACTCAAGTGACCCCGGAACCGACTGGGTCAGAGCCAACAACATTTTAGGCAGGGCAGATGACTTCAGGAGTCTCAGCATTACTCTCACCACATCTTCTTCTGATAAGCTCCTGGAAGATCTGGAAGACAGTGTGGGAGACTGGGATCTCTGTAGTATTGGTGACCTTAAACTAGGGGAGACCCGTAAGGGATCCGTAGTCCGGCTCCGATGTTTGCTATCAGTGGTCGGCTCCAAACTGCTTGGTGCTGACACTGTAGCCGTAGTAGTACCCTCGATCGGCTCTGAACTTAGTGGAGCCGAGGAGGCAGCAGATTTGTCAGTTTTAGAAATTTTGAGAGGCGGCTCCGATGCACCAGCCAGCACCGGGAATGCTTCTTAGAAGATTTTGATTTTTCCTTTTTAGATCCATGTGACTTAGAAGAAGAGGAAGAGCTAGCCAGATCTTCCTCAAAGGAGGGCTTAAGGAGACCTTTTAATATAAGCTTATTCTTTCTCTCCTGCAATACCCTGGCATTAAATGAGTGACAAAATAGGCATGTTTCCTGTAAATGGATGGCCCCAAGACAGTTACTGTGGCCATCTGTTATAGACATCTTCTATGAACATTTCACAAACTTTTTAAAGCCAGAGGGCTTATGATCCTTGGCCTCCTTAGACATCTCACAGAAGATTAAGCTAATTAGACACACAGGGAGTAGAAAGGGAGAGTGGAAGGACTAGGTCCTCTAACTTAAATGGGCCTAGCCCTTAAAGTACTAGCAGACACACAACCACAAGGACTAGGTCCTCTAACTTAAATGGGCCTAGCCCCGGTCAGAGAAAGAAGGGAGAAAACTTAGGTCCTCTAACTAAAATGGACCTAGAAGAGGAAAAGGTTTAGAAAGACAATTTTAACAGTCTCGCACACACACTGGAGAAAAAAGACAATCTCTAATAAGTCAGAGAAAGAGAACAAAGGTAAAAAACCCTGTTCTAACTGCAAATACAACTATGCAGAGGGCACCGCAAGCACAGCTATTTATTTTAAGCTAAGAACACAGCTCACAGAGAAAGCTGATCTAAATTTCACAAAATACACACAGTCTAAACTATGTGCAAAGCACTTGCAACCACTAATATCAACAATATCTAGACTATTAGAAATATATATATATAGTAAAGCCCAGTGATAAACTAACTGGCACACAGGATACCAATGAGAACGAAAAGGCCAATGGCCAACTGTTCTCAGAAAACTTAACACACAGGGAGAAACCCAGTAAATGCTAAACTAACTACAAAAATGACACTAGTAAAAGTTATATAAAACTATCTAAATATGAAAAACAGTAGAAATTAGCCAAAAAAATCAGCAAAATGTGTTAGACTTAGCCACGGCCAAGAAGGAGCGCATCCAAACTCGTCGACACGGCAAACGAGATCTGGGGATTGCACTGGGGCACCATGGGATACCTACCTAGCCACAAGCCAACTAGAAGACTTTGAGCTTGTAAAAAGGCAAAGATGTGTAAAAATGAAGGCAAGATAGGACTACAGAACATCTTAACTTTTTGTTTCAGTCTACACAGGGTCTTGTACGTTAACCTGCTGTTGAATCTATTACACAAAAAAAAAACATTGCAGACAGCGTAAAACAAACAAAACATGTGATTACTTGATGTGAAATAATGTCAACTACATCACTCCATGTTAAATGCAATCAATTCATTAATCCTCTAAATTAGCTTTAAGTCAAGAATATAGGTTCATAGGTTGGTACTAGGCTATCGGCCCTAGGGCTTATACAAGCCTAGCAATAACAATTTCCTGGTTATTTCTTTCCACACTATTTACTTCCCTGGAACCCTGTCTAGCAGGGTGACCGACATGATCCCCAGGGTGAATTTCCTTTCTTCCATCCAATCGTCAAGGTTCCTTTTGAAGAGGGCCAAAGAGGCGCTCTACTTGACATGTATGGGCAGTCTATTCCAGAGTCTGGAGAGTCTCTGGGTCAGGAACCTATCCCTCTAGCATGTTTTGTTTATTGTGATGACAAGGTTTAGATCCCTGGAGCATGTGGCTCTGAGGGATTGGGATTTCTTTAAGTGTAGCATGTCCAACAGCTCTCGGTTTGACATGGCCTTGTATGTTAAGCAGAGATCGCCTCTGAGTAGATGATATGTGACAGAGTATAGCTGGAGTTTTTTAAGGCGGTCAGCATAGGGCATCTGCTTTAGGCCTGTGATTCTTTTAGTGAGGCATTTCTGCGGCCTTTCCAGTTGCTGCAGATGTCCTGAGAGGTCCATAGCAAATGAAGCATTGTATTCTATAATGGGTCTAATGAGGGATGAGTACAGTGGGACAATGACCTCCTTTTTTCTGGATGAAAATCCCTTAGTGATGAGGTGTGCCACAAAGAAGGATTTCCTGACTGTTGTGGCGATGTGGTTATCGAAGGTGAGACCACTGTCCACCTGTGTCCCTAAGTCTCTTATCACACTTTCAGTGTTTAGTGTACTGCCACCTATGTGGTAATTCAAGGGTACATGTTTTTTCCCAGAGGGGATAACTATACATTTCTTGGCACTGAGCTTGAGCTCATGGCTCTGGTACCAAGCATCTGTTTCTGTAAGGTCCTTTTTTGTAGAGTATACACATCATTTGGGGATTGAATAATGGCTCCCAGTTTGCAGTCATCTGTGACCTTTGTTAGCCAGAGTCCCCTAGTGTTGGCCTGTACTTCAGAGACGTAGATGCCAAACAAGAGCAGTCCCAGGACTGAACCCTGAGGTACTCCACTTTTCACTTGTCTGGAGCTGGATTTGGAGTCGGCTACTTTTACAGTGTGGGTTCCGTCAGTAAGCCAGTTGCCAACCCATCGAGTGACATAGGGATTAATGCCCAGGTTAGTAAGTCTATCTAGGATTCCAGAGTGGGGGATGGTGTCAAAGGCCTTGGCGAGGTCCAGATAGCTGTGTGGACCACCTTACCCTCATCCATGGCTCTGGAGACTGATTCGAAGAAGTCAATCAGGTTCAAGAGACAAGATCGGCCCTTTATGAACACAAACTCGCTGGGGTCCAGTGTTTGAAGGTTGCCAATCTGTTTATAAGTTCCATGATAATACATTCCATGGCCTTGCAGATCAGGTTCGTCAGACTGATGGGGCGGTAGTTCCTGGGATCCAAGGTGGATCCCCCCTTCTGGAGTGGGATAACTGTAGCTGTGCGCCACTATCCCCCCTTGTGGAGTGGGATAACTGTAGCTGTGCGCCACTCAGTGGGCACGAAGGCTGATGTGAGGCTATGATTAAACATGAAACTTAGGTGACGTGTCAGTTCATTTTGTAGTTCATGTAATACACAGCTCGGGATGTCATCTGGTTCCATGGATGCTGTATTCTTAGCTTTGGAGAGTGCGTTTTTTACCGTTGTGGTGATTATTACCGGAATTTGGCAATCTTCCGGTATTGAGATGGACCGTTTAGGGAGTGAGAGGGGGATAAAGTTGGCACTGAATTGATCTGCCAGGATATTGGCAATATTCTTGGGATCAGTATTTTTAATGCCATTGTAATGTAGCTCACAGCAGATCTGAGCATTGCCACTTGGATTCTTGACATAGTTATAGAATGTCTTGTGGTTGTCTTTGGAATCTTTGGCAATTTTATTTTCATAACTAGCTTTGGAGGATTTTATGAGGGATCTCAGCTTCTTACTGAGGCTGGTAAGGGAGTTTTTTGCATCCTGGGATTTTCCTCTTTTCTGCAACAGTTTCTTCCTTTTGTTGTAAAGTTTTGTTTATGGCAGGGGACCACCAGATTGGCTTCCTTTTTTTGCAGAAGAGCATCTTGTTTCTATTTGGGATGGTATGATTCATGCATGAGTGGATGTGCTCATACAATGCCTTAGTGTAGGATTCAGCAGTCGAACTTTCAGCTCCCATCTGCATGGATTTCATGAAGTCTGTCACTTCTGATGTGAGTAGCATGAAGTTGGCTTTAGAGAAGTTTTTTTACGGAGGTTTCTCTACTGGGGGGTTGGGGTGGGATGTGGATGTCAAGGGTGATTAGTTTATGGTCAGACCTAACCAATGAGGGGGTTGACCACTGGTGTGGAGCATCTATCTCCCATGTTGGTAATGACCAGGTCTAGGATATTGGAGCCCCTTGTGGGACAATGGATTAGTTGATCTAGGGCGTTGGAATTTATGAATTCCAAGAACTGTTGGGAAAAGGCATTGGTACCAGAGTAGTTTTCCCAGTTAATGACAGGGTAGTTGAAATCACTCAGTATTAGGGTGTTTGATTGTATCTTAATATTTTCCAGTATGCTTAGAGAGGTGTAGTGAGAATCTTGGGGCATGGTGGGGGATCTGTAACAAGCTACAATTTGGATTGCAGTCTTACCTAGTGTTAGTTGCACCTGGAGAATTTCAGATGCATTGTGTTGGGCAACTAGCCTGGAGGTGTGAATATGTACACTCCTCCACCTTTAGTGTTTTGGTCTTGGTTTGGTGACTGAAAAATTTGGTAAGAGTTGTAGCCTGGTATTGCAGGGGTGCTCTCTGGAGCCTTGAACCAGCTCTCAGTTACTGCACAAATATTGATGTTCTCCATTTTTAGGAGTGCCTCGAGAGAGTGCATTTTGAGGTTTAGATTTCTAGCATTAAGTAGCATTACTTCAGATTTTGCATGCTTGTATCTGTTACGGTGGTGGTTTTGTCCTTTGAACCTTGTCTAAAAAAGGCACTATAGGGATTACCCCTTGGAAAGGAGGAATTTCATCCCACTGCTGTCTGTAACCCTAAATGACTTTCAGAGACCCTGTCTCTGAAACTACCCATTCCCAAAGAGAAAATAGAGATTCAGACTTTCTGGAAAAAAAGGGGGCCAGGGTGAGAAGACTGATACTTCTTTTTGGAACCCTCTTGCCATTTCTTCTTAAACGTCTGTTTACATTTATTTTTTTGACACTGTATTTCTGCTTTCTGACAAAATTGGATGAGGAGATAGAAAATCTCTTGGAAATTTTGAAAAGGGAGGGCTGAAAAATTTTACACATTCCCTGGATCAGCTTATTCCTTTCATAACACTTTTTGCTTTTCTCTGCAGCAGAGGGGCCAAACACTAAATCTCTATCTAAGGGCAAATTTCAAATCTCAGTTTTATCATCATCTGAGTGGTTCTGGGAATGCAGTCATGCAAACCTCCTCACAACAGTACCAGTGGCAACAGCCCTGGACAAAGTATCAACAGAGTCATATTGTTTATGTCTTTTGGCTTTTCCCGGTTAGGGGTCGCCACAGCGGAACTCCGGTCCGCTAATGATTGGCAGTAGATTTTTTACGTGCCAAGTTTGCCAGCCCTGATGCACAACCTTCAATGAAGGTACACCCATTCACGCATGTCTCCACACAGAAGATGCTCTAGCTGAGAATCGAACAGCACAACATCTTGCTGTGAGGCGACAATGCTACCGCAGCACCACCACCACCACAGTTTCCACCACCACCGCAGTCAAATACACACTGTAAACAATGAGTAATTCTCTGTACAACAGAAGACACTACATTATTTAAAGCAGATTTTTCCTCACAAGAAGAAAGTGCAGATAAAACCTTCCTCATACTTTCACAATTAGAACAAGCTTTAACATGAGCCTGACAATTCAAAATTCTGAACATCAAAGTTGCAGTAGTATGCACTTTTTTCCCTATACCCATTAATAATTTCCCTATCCTTCTCAGCAAGAGTAGTACTGGAACTGACTAGGTGCTTATCAGCAGAGGAATTGACTAAAGCTATAGCTGCTGGGTCAGGTTTGGGAATACTGTATGAAAATTAAAAGGCCAAGGAACTTTAAACATTCTATATGTCTTTTTAGGGACAGCTGGCTGAATATCAGGAAAACTGCAGGCAGTAATATACACATCCGCTAAAACAGACAGAACAGGAGGAAAGGGTGAAGGATCTGGAAAAACTTTCTGTCACAACTCAGTATTATCTGAGGGACTGAGAAACCTCAATGTCCTCCCACTGAAAACATTGGCACTCTCTAGCAATACAGGAAACCCACACATTGAGAATCAGAAACAGCTCTTCTCTGACTCTGAATCAGAAATCTAAGGGAAAAATGTGTATCTATCTCTGCATCTTCCTGTTCAAATTCAGAATCATGAATCTCTTCAAGAAGAGATATCTTTCTTTTACCATAGACTACTTTACAAGAAGGATCAACAGCCTGAATTAAACCCTGAGCCAGACCCAGTAAACTACTCTTAGCCAAAGAAATTTGAGGAGGAGCAGATACATGTTTGGTTTTCTGTTTCTTTTTGATAGGAAAAATGGGGCCAACCATGTTAGCAATAGCAACAGCAACTTTCCTAGGTATGAATACAGGCTTTGACACAACAGGAAAACCTTCTTTGTTCCCTCTTCCCAGGACAGAATAGTTGCATAAAATCTTATAATAAACAGATGTGTCCTTCTCTTCTATATTGTAGTATTCTTAACATGAGGAATTCACTGCCAAAGGCTGTCCAGACTTTTGGCCAGTATACATAAGATTTTAACCACTGCAACGTACGTGGGATGTCACACGTAGGCCAGCAGTTGGCATAGGCTATAAAAGTGATGTCCGCACATACCATCCTCAGAACTGAATGCCCCAGTAAAGAACACCAACCTAAGGAACAAAGGAGGTAAGCATGCAGAATACTGCAACATAGAAGAGAAGAACATCTATGGTTATGGTAAGATTTTACACAACTTTTCCATGTCTTTCTATTCTTATGTTGCAGTATTCTTAACATGAGGGACAGTATCAAAGCTCATAAAGAAAGGGAGGGGGAAAGAGCAGAGGTGCTTTCTAAAAGCCATGGCAAATGGCTCTAGCAAAGCCAGCTCTAGATTTGGAGATGCCATCCAATTTATGTTTAGTGAAGGTACGAACAGAAGACCAGGTAACTGTTTCCAAGATGGTGTTAGTATACAAACCTTTGAAAAAAGCACCTGAAGAAACCACAGCTCTCACAGAATGAGCCTTAACAGGAGTAGTAATCTGAGTTGTCTGTGCACATCTAAGGTGTGTAGAATTCCCTCAATAGATGATTGTACAGAGGGGAAAAAGTGGGCAAATGAACAGATTGATTAAGTGGCAACTCATTCACAACCTTTGGCATAAAAGAAGGGCCAATACACAAGGAAACTCTATCCTTATGGGAAACCAGGATGGGGGTGATGCCATCAAGGCTTGAAGTTTGGGCACCCAACTGCCCGAAATGATGGCTAATAATACAGTGTTGCAGGGAAGCTGTAGCTGCAGGTTCAAATGGAGCAATAGTGAGTTTTTCTAAGACAAATATGATGTCCCAAGGAAGAGGAACAGGTTTTCTGGGAGGTCTGATGTGAAGGATGCCTTTAAGGAAGAGTTTAGCCTCCAATTTAGAGGCCAAAGGAGGAGACAAAGGCAGAAAAACAGAAATGACTGACTGATGAGTTTTCACAGAGGAACAAGACAACCCAGCATTCAGTAGTTCATACAAGTAAGATAAAACCAGAGGTACATCCACAGAAAGTGAGTCCAGTTTATGAGAAAGACACCAGATGGAAAACCTCTTCCATTTGGATAAGTAGGATTTATTAGTATTAGGTTTTTGGTTTCCTGCTGAACCCTAAGCACATTCTCTGAAAAGACATGTCTGAAAGGAATCAGAAGCCTACCACCCACAGTGTCAGATGAAGAGTTGATGTGTGGGTGTATCAGAGATCCCTTGTCTTGTGTGAGAAGATCCACCCTGTGAGGTAACTTGTGATGACTGCCCTTGGCTAAATGTAGAAGAAGAGGGAACCAATGCTGTTCTGGCCAAAAGGGAGTCACCAGCAAGATTTCTGGTTTGTCCTGCTGAATCTTCAGCAGAACTTTGTGAATAACAGGGAAGGTGGTATGCATAGAGAAACATTCCCTTTCTTGAGAAAGAAAGAACATCCACCGTCCACACCAGCGGGTCTGGAATTCTGGCACACAATTTTGGAAGTTGCCTGTTCAAAGCAGAGGCAAAGAGATCTACTTGAGGAACACCCCATCAGTGGAGAATATCCAGGAACACATCCTTGTGAATCATCCATTTGTGGGATTGAGTCATGGACCTGCTCAGAGTGTCTGCCATTACATTCTGATTGCTGGAGATGTATACTGCCAGAAGGGAGACCTGGTTCTGAGTTGCCAGTTCCCATGCCATGAGGGCTAGCCTGCACAGAAGGTATGATTTTGCCTGCCCCTGTTTGTTTACATACCAAAGAACTGTAGTGGTGTCTATAAACAGTTTTAGAGGGCGTGGACAAAAAAGAGAGTGAAAGGTCTGTAGAACAGGGCTCTCATCTCTTTTATGTTTATGTGCTCCTTCCTTTCAGAAGGGGACCGAAGGCCTTGAACCTTCCAGAATGCAAAGGCTGCCTCCCAATTCATGAATGAGGCATCTGTGAACAATTCCTGAATTGGAAGAGTACGCAGAGAAGACCTCGGTTCAGGAAAATTTACTGAATCCACCAACAAAGTTACCTCTTCAGACCACGAAGAAGAGGGACAATAAAGTCCAGTGGGTGAACATCCTGGCTCCAAATAGACTTGAGGTACCACTGAAATTTCCTCATGTCAAGTTTGGCCAGAGGTAACAGGGATGGTGGATGCCATGAACCATAGAAGGTGCTGAAACTCCCTGGCTGTAAAAGACTGCAGAGAGAGAAGGTCTTGGAAGAATTTGGTAAGAGGCTAAATTTTCTGAGGGGGCAGGGAGGCCGACATTTGATTTGTCTAGATTTTGCACCCCATGAAGACGTGGTCTTGTAAAGGGGTGAGGAAAGATTTTTGGAAGGTTATTGTGAAACCCAATCTTTGTAGAAGGGAAACAGTGATACAGAGATTTTGTTGCAACGTCTCTGGACAGGATGCCTGGAGCAGGAGATTGTCTCATATATGGAAAGATTTATATACCTTCGAGTCTGCAAAAAGCAATCACAGCAGTCAAGCATTTTTGTAAATACCCTTAGTACTGAAGAGACCAAAGGGCAAAGAAGAGAATTGAAAATGTGATGAACAACAGAAAAACACAAATATTTCCTGAAAAGGGGGTGAGTGGGAATGTCAACTTAAGCAGCCTTGATGTCCAGGGAGACCATTAAAGCTTGTGGAAAGATGATGGGAAACAAGGTAGGCAGAGAAAGGATGTGGAAGGTTGGGACCTTCGGAAGGTGTTTTGGTGTGAAAGATCCAGAATGAGTCTCCAAGGGCAATCATTTCTGGGAACCAGAAACATCCTGGAGTAGAAACCTCTTCCTCTTTGGTGCAGTGGAACTTCTTGAATAGTTCCCTGGGATTTCAATACCTGGAGCACCTCTGGAAAAAATGTAGTTGCTCTCAAGGTGGTTGAAGAACACCCTTAAAAGATGGAAGAGTTTCCCACACCATGAAATACCCTTTGTGGATAATGGAAAGGACCCGTGAATCTTGAGTATTTTTTTCCCAGACTGGAAGGGATAGGGAAAGATGCATAGAGAGGGAAAAGAGGCTGAGAAAAGGTTGGTAGTCACAGACTACTTGGCTTGTCTGGAAAAGGTTGTTTTTGAGCTGGAGTAGGATGCGAGGGTTTGGAAGCAGTGGATTTCCTAACACCCCCTTACTTCTGGAAGGAGGAGTGTGAGATTTTTTATTTTTTTTTTTAGCTGGGTAATTCCTTTGGAATTTAGGAAATGGAGACACAAAGATGTGTTTTAGGTCCTGTAATTCTTTACCCTTTCTCCTGCATGGACTTGAACAAGTCTGCTGCTGCAGCCCCAAAGCCTTATTATCTAAGGGAGTGTGCAGTAATGTAGCCTTAAAGTCATCTGGAAGTGGTTGAAGCCTCAACCAGGAGTATCTCCACAAAACAGAGCCAGATTCAGCCGTTCTAGCAGATGCTTCAGCAGCATCATAGCTGCATTTAATGGAATGGCATGCCACCTGGGAGGAAGCTCCCAAAAGTGATGAATGCTGTGACTTAACTTCTGACTCAGGAAGGTCAGAAAGAAGCTGAGTAGCCTGTGAAAGGAGAGTGAAAGTATACTTGGTCATATGGGTTTGGTAACTGATAGCACAGAAAGCTAGGATGGCTGAGGTATAAACCTTTTTTCCCCAATCTTTCCGTGGTCTTATTTTCTTTATATGAAGAAAGAAGAGAAGTGGATGGCAACAGTCTAGAAGGTTTATCAGCAGTCACAGAAACACTCACTGGATCTGCTGATGGACATCTATAAAGAAATTTACAGTCCTCTGGAACTTTATAGAACCTATCTGACCTTTTAGAGGCAGGGGGTTGAGAGTCCGGAGTTTTGATGCAGAAGAAAAGTCATCTAGAAAAGCTTGTAAAACCAGAGGCACAGCAGAAGGAGGGGGAGAATACATTTTAGCAAGCTGTAGTACCTTTTCTGGACCTCAGAAACCTGACAGAAGTCCCACTTAAAATACTCCCTCATCCTGATAATAGTTTCCCCAAAGGTGATATCTTCACCACGAGACTCATGCCATTGGATTCTTCCTCAGGGAAGGAATACTCCAAGGGAGGGGGGGTAATCTAAGCAGAGTAGGCCATGGATTCATCCTCTGAGGAAACCTCCTCTTCAGAAGAATACTGTACTGTGATCCTTCACTGTAGTGAAGAAGTTAGATGGCTAGGAAGGGAAACCCCTGAGAGAGGTTTAAGACCCATAAAGGCATGGAACAATCCTTGTGTGAAAACTTGCCAATCAGCAGGTGGGTCATGAGGAGCAGTGCAGTAACATGTTTTTTTGCTTCTTTTGAGAGGAACATCAGCCCTGTGAAAGGTGTAGGGACTGGACGTGGGCCTACATTGAATGACGTTCATCGGTATGTCCTCCCTTACTAAAATTTGGGGAATACCTCAAGGACCTTTTGAAATTATGAGCTTTGGTTCCCTCTGTTCTTCCAAAGAGGACTTCTGCAAAGCCCCTGAAGATGTGCCAATGGCAGGATCCCTAGCAGCCTCCTAAGTTGTACACACCTTAGAATCTGAACAGAAATCCTGACAGGTTTCCGGGCCTTCATCAGCCTAGAGAGAGTCTAAAGGAGGAGGAGGCACAGCTGAAGCTTCAGGCCTAACTTACATAGCCTTCTTCATAGCAGACTCAGCAGAAGACCCCAACGTACCCTCCATAATGTCTCACGCTAACCTTTTCAGTCTCTGATTCTCAAGATAAATATTAAGACAGGCAAGGTGGCTATGTAGGGTCTTAGGAACAAAGCTTTGGAGACAGGGCAAGACTTATTGTCATGGTTGGGCCCTAAGCAGAAGAGACACTGATTGTGACTATCTATATGCGGAATTTGTCTTCTACATTAGCATTTGCACTTTATGGATGACATTTAACTTCACAACAAAAAAATAGTAGCAAAAATATAAAAGAAAACCCCAACAGAGCACTTATATGAAGCTCCTGTATCCAGTAAACAACTCTGGCTAAGAGACTGATGATCATAGATGGCATTTGGACTGGCAGTACAGAAGTTCTGAGGATGCTACTTGCAGACATCACTTTTATGGCCTACGCCGGCTGCTAGCCTATGTGCAACTTCCCACGTACCCTGCAGTGGTTAAAGTCTTTTGTATAGTGGCCTAACATCAGGACCGCCAACATAAGAATAGAAAAACATCTACAAGAGTCTCTCACCCTTGCTCACTGAGGGGACAACAACAGGCATAGAGGTTGTGGCTAAACCCTGGTCCACAGTGGCTGTAGGTGCTACATTAGGGGGATCAGAGTCAAAAGATGAGTTGTCTGAGGCACAACAAATGGCCACAGCAGAGTCACCCACCTACAGCTGAGGCAAACTGCTAGCCTGTGGTGACAAAGACTGTTTGCTTAATTTTCTTCTTTTCACAGCTGGAAAAAGGACCAGCAATGGGACGGGTAGTCTGCTCTATGGTCAAGCCAAAAATGGTACCTCTTTCCTCTGGCAACCAAATGCCAGTATTCACAACCAGTCTACAATACTACTTTTTTGACAGAAAAACACACTAAAAATCACTTTAAAACAATATGCTGCCCCACAAAATTAAAATAAACAGAATTTCTCCACAGGGAAAAAAAAACATTTTCAGTTACTTTATACCACTTTTAAACTGACAGGAAAACTGAGTGCTTCATTTAAATGTATGTTACAGTCTCGTGACAGCCATTAAAACATTCCTAGCTTTAAAATAAATTTTCTGAAGAGGAAAGTGATAAATCAGCAACAGGGAACTTATCTGCCTAGTAAAAGGAAGAGAAACAAGCTGATCATCAATCCTTGAAAGCCTCAGAGGCACATGCTCTTCAACTGCAGTAAAGCTCTGAAGGGCTTCATGGCCAAATGTGTCTTTTAGTCAGCTCAGCTCAAGCTACCTTGCAATTTGAGTGCATGGAAGGTGCCTTAAAGCTTTGGAAGCTGGCTGGCTTTTTTATCTTTGGTAGTATATAACCTACATAGCTAAGGCTACTGCAACAGTAATCAATATGATGAACATATGACTTACACTTTTGTGAAAGCTAGAAATTGTTTCTATATATACACATTCAACAGAGTAACTTAGGCCAGAGTCAAGAATACAGGACAAGTAGTTCAAAGCATTCACAGTTAAAGCTATGAACAGACCTAATCCCTGAGAAGTCACCCAAAAGGGGATCTTTGACCAATTGCTCTTGTATGGCAACCTTCTTAAAGGCCTCTGATCACAGGTAAGGATTTGTACTACCCTTTGCAGGTATTGGCCTTTGATGGAACTAGAGAAATCATATGGTGAACTGAAAGAAATGGAAATCTGGGTGAGGCTTTCCAGATGGATGGATCAGGGGATTCATGAAAGGATTCATGCACAGAGGTTTCTGCAAGAGCTAAGGCAAACACAGGGGAACGAAACTTGTCAGAACTACAGCAGGGCTATAAAGAAGCCTTTGGACTTGCTCTGCATTACTATCTTTAGTAACTTCAGAATTACAGGAAATGGGGAAAAAGCATATGATAGTCCTGGTGGTCATTCCTGAACATGAGTTCTCTTGGACACCTTTGCTTGTGGAGGGATTAGGGAGGAAAAGCTATTTAGTGTGGTGAAGGGGTTGTCTGCCAGAGGTGCAAGCTGTCAGGAGGCATGATTGGCAGGTGGTGATGTGGGAGTACAGAACCAGCACTGCTTTCTGAAGCCAAAGGGATACAGCAACTTCTGAAATTAATGCCAATACTGCATTTGCACTCATGACTGAAGTGGTCTGTGTGTTTTGTTCATAACCGAAGGACTCAAAGCTTGGGGGGCATCAGTTCAGGGAAATGTACAGGGCACCAGATGAACTAGCTATAGTGCTGAAAATGCTGATGAACTCAGTATTGGTTGGGAAGGTAAATTAGTCACAGCAACACTTGCCCCAATGCAAAAGACAGTTCTCAACACAAACAGAGTTAAGAATCACTTATGCAACATCAACAAGCAATGTCTCAGCCTGTTCATTAGGGGACTGATCTGAGTAGAAATGTAGGTAGTTCAAAGAAAATGATAAGATGGGACTGCCCATTCCAACAGCCCAATGGCTTCCTGATAAAGGGGATAGTATGTTCCACCCACTTCTTGATATATCACACTACAGCCTTGCTTCTTGAAATGAATGACAACTGCACCTCGGATTAAAAAAAGCTAAGGACAGACTGCAACATCAGGAAGACTGACATCATTTATCTGTGTATAAGTTGGCCTAGGTCTCTCACTGTTTCCTCTAAACAATGCCCTCCCATCGTAAAGCTGATGCATCCATAGGTACTGTCACTAGTGGGCAAGGAGAGGAAAAGGAGCTACCTGGGGTCCGGCTGAGATAATGAAGCCAAAAAGAAATATGTTGCTGCCAAATATAAGAAGTTTTGATCTGAACTGTCAGTGGGTCTCTGCAATGAGACCACTGGACTTTAAAGGCCTACAAGACCATCATCCATCAATATATGATGAAAGAGATCTTGGAGATGGTTGCTCCTATGATACCCAAGACCCTAATGCAGACAGCTACAGACACTGTCACTGAAGAAAGAAGATGATGAACATTAGACTGAAGAGTGTAAATTTTTCCCTGAGGAAGGTAGGCTTTGCAAGACTCAGTGCTCATATGACATATTACAAAAGTTAGTCCTTTTGACGTCTCCCTCCAGGGCTGCACAGTGCTTGCTGTGATCAATAAGGACTGAAATAATTGGAGTATAGACTCTCTTGCTTAAATCCGTGACTCCACAGTGGGATCTGCCAGGAGTCAGTTGTAAAGGAACATCTTTCTCTGGTCAGCTGCCTCTGCAACTGTGGATCTAGTGAATATCCTATAGGCTGTGTTGTTACCAAATGAAAGTTACTAGTTCTGGACCTGAAGTGCAGGAACCTCATGGATTCCTTGACAATTTTATTGTACAGGTATGCATCCTGGAGTTCAGCTCCCCCTGACAGAATGAGCTTTACTTTTAGTATAAAATTATTTAGACCACTGATTTATGTGTTCAGCACAAGGTCTTTCATTTTCTTTGGAACCAAAAAGAACACTGTATGGTATATAGACACTTTCTGGTCTACTGGGACTTCTTGGATTTCTCTTTTTCTTAATATGATTAAAAACCTCTCTCCTGACCTCACCTTTGTGAATGGGTAAGATATTTGGAAAGGGGAAACAAGTATTTGCAAAATAAAAGGGATTGGTTAGCCTTGGGATATAATATTTCTTATCCACTTGTCTTGCGTGATGCCACTCTTTGCAAAGACGTGGAGGAATGCTCGACTCCTGATTGTTTCCAGAGCAGGTCAGTCAGGCAAACCCCTTAATGATTCTGTTTCTGACTCACAGGAGGAGGACTATGGAACCCTTGATTTTGGTTGCTATCTCAATCTCATTGGCAGCAACCATTCTGGAAATCATCATATCCATACTGGCTTATTCTACCAGAACTCTGACTGGAGTCCTGCTGCTGGCTTTTTTAAACTGCAATTTCAGAGTACTCCAGTCCTCTGAGTTCAAGAAAATACTCACTGAGGAGTGAAAAACATGATATCAACAGCTATAAATATCTGTCCTTCCTGTTCACTCTGCTGTACCTTAGCTTTCACCTTAGAATCAAAAAGGTCACTACCTTCAAAGGTAGCATTGGTGAAGGTCACTTTGAAGTTCTCTGAAAAATCCTAGTGTTACAGCAAGGCATGCCTATGAATGGCAATACTTGTCCAAAACAGAATTACTGCTCTGTCAGATGCATCATGTCCCTGCTGCAAGATGAGGTTGAATGCCATGCAGAATGTTGACACTTGTAACATAATTTTTTTTGCACAGGTCACAATGTGGCAACTTTTTCAACTTGTGCACATCTCGTCAGCCAACTTGCACTGAAAATAAATCATATGAGGTAGGTAGCTTACATCCTTCATTAAAAAAGTCGCAGATGCATACATATACCATTTTGTTAATCAAAGTAGCCGATGCATAAATGTGCTTCCCAAAGCAGCCCATTGTTCTGTACTCCTTTTCAGGGGGATAGACAAGAAGGCTCTCATCCATGAGTTTTCTCTTTTAGAACTCATGCCACCTGTATGGAATTGGCCATAGGTTTTTCATTCTGCAGTCCCTGTCATTGGGAGTCCACAGGATCTTGTCTGGTCACCTGGGAATGGGAGCTATAATATGAGGGACTTGCAAGGCCCTCTGAATAACAAAAACAAATTTCTTATCTGCAGGGGGGAATTACCCAAGAAGAAGGTTGAGGAAGAACAGAAAGCCACCTGTAGCATTTCATCTGACACAGAAATGTAATTTGCTGATCAAGCCCTTCTGTCTCGCTAGGTGAAGGATTTCCCTGTACTTGAAGTCTTCAGGAGGGAGCCTTCTACACTGCTGTTTTCTTTGGGCTGAGAGAATCTAACAGAGAGTTTGTGTGCTTCCTTTTTCACTTCATCTTCCTTGGTTCTCTTGGAGGGGAGCTATATGAGGACCATTAAGGTGAAACTGATTCAGACACCCCTTGCCTATCTCAAGAGCAGCCTTCAGCTCCACTGCCACTATCATGAGAAGATGCAGTATTTAAAGACCCAGGTATGCAGGGGTCTGGGGCTGAGATCAATGCATGTTCACATTATGTAGACTGTTCAATCACAGCACGATGCAGATGGTTGATGCAAGCATGTCCAGAAGCATTAAGGCTTTTAGCACTGAAGACCCCTGGGTTGAGCCACTGTCCCATGGCAATGACACCAAAGCCACCCTTGACATCAATGTGAGCAGCTTTGAGATTGAAGACTTCAGTGCAAATGCCACAGAAACCTGAAATGACCTTGACAGCATCAGTACCATAAACGGTGTCTATGTCTCAATGTCCATAACTCCAACCCTCGAAATGTTCAACACTAAATAAGACCGTCATAAGGTAACAGACATTAAAAGACCAGTCCATGTCTAAGCTAAAGGACAGCTCAACATTAAGAATGGAGCCTGAAGTGGGCTCAACAGCCTCGTGTCTACCAGTACATCATCAAGATGACAGGGAGAAACATAATTTTCCGTTGCTGTCCTAGAACTAGAGGGAAAGGGCAACATGCCCATTTCAAATTGGACATTTACCACTGCTCTTATCACCTTTTCCTAGCCCAAATTAACTTAAACAGGGAGACTGTGAAAAGAGTTGGCAGGATGATATTGACATGGCAGGAGGAGGTCTGGAGAGCAGAAATTTTGTTAGTTCAGGTTCAAACACAGATGAGGCACTGCTAATTTTTTTCTGACAACTGCCTCTTGTACCACATGTACTTCAAGTTGAAAAAACTCTTGGAAACCTTGTCAGATTGACCTCTCTGACCATTTCTGGAACTGGGTGGAGAATCAGCCTATAATGTAGCTTTCCTATGGGAAATGTGGAGTTCTGAGAAGAGGGTCTATGTGACCCTTCCCCACCCTCTTCAAATTAATCTTTATTCATATGTCAATACTCTTCGGAACACCCTTACCTAGGAAGCAGTCTCTTCAAAATGAATTGATTTCATAATTTATTTAAGGTCTCCTATCTCACGCTCCTCTTAAAAACAAGAGGGAACGAAACACATTATGTGCAACAAGTACCTGTGTTCATGTGATCTCAGGGCCACTCCTCACTCTTCTTCCATTCTGGCTGTCCTAATGCTCTCCTTCACTCGCCAGGTCTATCTGTTGCTCCTTACCCCCCCTAGACTTCTCCAAGTGAGTTGGAGCCAGCATGGATCTTGACAGCATTGTGGGGGTAGTGTCAGCAACTGCATATGTTGCTGGGGTGTTATATTACTACCTACCCTTGTTTCCCCCATCTCTCACCCCTGCATTTGTTGACAATGTCTGAGGGCTATTCCTTTCTGTGGACTATAAGTACCTTCAAGTGAGTGTCTCTCACATCCCTCCCAGCCAGTACCTCAGACTCCTGAGCTGTTAATTGAAGCCAGGTTTCATGAGCCATAGTTAGGGCTTTATCCCTCTGTTACTTCACTGGCTTTCATGGACACTCTGAAACTTTTTAAAGCCTGACTTAATTTTCGTTTTAAATGATGCAACTCTCAATGGCCTTACAAACAAAAAAAAAAAAACAACAGTTGTGGAGGAGCCACAGAAAAAGCTACGGCAGGTAGTTTTTAACTCAAACCACAAGAAAAAATTCCTAAAACTCTAACAGCGACAAACATAACATGACAGTTTAGACGCCATGACAGTAGCCATGAGATTAGGACAGGCAAACTATAAACCTATAAACACCTTGTTAGATGAGTTTTTCTTGGGCCACTAATCTTAAAATATGTAGGACAAGTACAAACTAATAAACCCAAAGGCAGCCACTTAAGCAGGGAAAAATAACACCAAAATAGATCCAAATACTTCTTTAATTTAGCACTTTCATCAGGTATAAGACTTCTTCAGTCTTGGCGTTATTCTTCTTGGTGTTATTTTTGCCTGCTTAAGTGGTTGCCTTCGGGTTTATTAATCTTAAAATATGTAAAACAGCAGAACTACAGTTGCAAATGTGGAACAGAATATGATATATATGAGGTTGCAGTATTTTCCCCTACTCAGTGGTCTGAGTACTTCTTTAATTTAGCGCTTTCATCAGGTATAAGACTTCTTCAGTCTTGGCGTTATTCTTCTTGGTGTTATTTTTGCCTGCTTAAGTGGTTGCCTTCGGGTTTACTAATCTTAAAATATGTAAAACAGCAGAACTACAGTTGCAAATGTGGAACAGAATATGATATATATATGAGGTTGCAGTATTTTCCCCTACTCAGCGGTATAGTAATCTTGGAGTTAGCATATACAAGTAGCAGGGGTTTGTGGGGTGCAAAGGGGACTTTGCCTGTCAGCAAAAATGCTTTAATGGTGCACCTGTGAGTTGTGACATTAACTTTTTTTGTTTGAATCACAGTTTACTTTTTCAGATATTCAGAACTTGCAGTTTAGGGTCTCGCATTTGTGACAAGGAACTGTCTCAGAGCTTTGTGATGAACGTAGAGGCACTTTTACACTAGAAGGGGTGCAGGGTAGGGATGAGAATGGCCCCAACTAATAAGCCTTGTTTAAAGCTCCTTTCTACTGCTTGAATTCTGGGTCTGCAGGTCCCCAAAATGCTCTGAGGGTCTAAATGTTCTTTTAAAGCAAAATTACTTGTTAACTATTTTTTTAACTGGTGGTGAATTGTCACTCCTTTAACTTACCCTTAATTATATTTGCTGTGCTCATGTGTGTGTGTGTGTGTGTTCGTGCATGCATGCTTGCACATGCCCCCATTTGAGATGAGTTTTATTGCCTTGTGGCCAAGGAGTGCAAGAATGAGTCCTGGCTCTCCTGTAACCCTGAACTGAATTAAGCGGGTAACTAGAGAATAGATGAATGATCTCAGGCAAGTAAGGAAACTTAGACCAATAAAAATATGGTAACAAAACCCTATGAAAAATGTGCAAAGTGTAAAATGTATGGGAAAATTTCACAGCACTTTAGCCAGGAAACTGAATCCTTTAGCTAGTGAAGCACCAATTAATGTGTGTATAAAAGGCTGGAACTGAAGAGCAAGAACTCAGAAAGTCAATTCCTGAAACAGAGTTTCAGCACTGGGTAAGCGGAGACTTGTCTAAGTAATCTTTAGTACAGAGCTAGAACAAAAGCCTATAGTCATGAAATATTTACATACAATTTGCTTGGTAAAAGGGGATTGATAGACAAACTGTGTAAAATAAAGATGGAGGATACATTTCTAAGGGATGAAAACTTGCTTGCAAGGTACCACAAGCAATACTGTAAATAGCTTGATGGAGCAAAGGTGGGCTATTTTCATTTCTTTTTGGAGTAATAAACCTAACGTTTTACAAACTTGTGCGTCTAGTGGCTTTTCTGACTTACACTGGGTACATGAACAGTTTGGACACAAACTTGTCAGTTTACTGTTTTTCATAATACCTCTGCAGCAGGCGGCGGCAGTGGTGCAGCGGTTAGCATTGCCATCTCACAGCAAGAGGTTCTCTTGTTCGATCCTCGGCTGGGGTGCTTTCTGTGTGGAGTTTGCATGTCCTCCCTGTGGACGCGTGAGTTTCCTCTGGGTGCTCCGGTTTCCTCCCACATCTCAAAGACATGCTGTAGGTAGATTGGACACTTTAAACTGGCCCTAGGCGTGCATGTGTGTGCCTTCTGTGGAAGGTTGGGCACCAGTCTGGCAACCTGACACCATAAAACTCCACTGCCAATCATGAGCGGACAGATGATCCGCTGTGGTGACCCCTAACCGGGAAAAGCCAAAAGAAGAAGATAATGCCTCTGCTGCCAGGTGTGTAATCTAAGGGAAAAACATACCTGGTGAATCATATTTATTAAGACAAACACTAGGAAAATGATGGAGGCCTAAAACAAATTTTTTTTTAGAAGCTGTAGGAAAACCGTAACAGCATGAAACCTTATTATAACAATTAGTTGGAGTTTTGGAAAGAGCTAAACATAAATATTTGAAAAGAATACAAGTAAAGGTTTGGGGAACCGGAGAAGGAAATGAGAGGATGATGTAGAGCTTCAAATAAGATAGTAGATTGGACACTTTAAACTGGCCCTAGGCATGCATGTGTGCCTTCTGTGGAAGGTTGGACGCCAGTCTGGCAACCTGACACCATAAAATTCCACTGCCAATCATGAGCGGACAGATGATCTGCTGTGGCGACCCCTAACCGGGAAAAGCCAAAAGAAGAAGATAATGCCTCTGCTGCCAGGTGTGCAATCTAAGGGAAAAACATACCTAGTGAATCATATTTATTAAGACAAACACTAGGAAAATGATGGAAGACTAAAACAAATTTTTTTTCAGAAGCTGTAGGAAAACCGTAACAGCATGAAACCTTATTATAACAATTAGTTGGAGTTTTGGAAAGAGCTAAACATAAAGATTTGAAAAGAATACAAGTAAAGGTTTGGGGAACAGGAGAAGGAAATGAGAGGATGATGTAGAGCTTCAAATAAGATAGTAAAAGAAAGGAAGTTAAAATGATCCAAGAGAAATTAAGACACTTTCAAAAGAACAAGATGAAGCGTGTGCCTATATTAGAATTATATGGTACATGGAGGAAATAGGTAACTTAAAAAAAAAGAGAGAGCAAGAGAAAGGAAAATTATTAGTGGCACAACAGTGCCAGTGGTGCAACAGTTAATGCACTCACCTTTAGTGCAAAAGGCTGTGGGTTCTAGTTCCACACTACATAAATGGCTTGCTGACACTACAGTGCAGCATAAGGGGGAAAGGGCACTCTTGGGTGTGTCATGTTTTGGATGAGATGTTGAACTGAGACCCCATCTGTCTGAGTTGGCAATAGCTCAGGTGGATGTAAAATATCCCACAGCACCTATCAGAAAGAGTAGGGAAGTTTCCTGATGCCCTGGCTACATTTCCCCTAGTAGTCTAAATACCACATCGGGTCTCCCCTAAAAAGAGGCCACTAGCCTAGCGGGACCAACCCGGACAGCAAAGGATAAATAAATAAAAATATTAGTAATGGACAGTTTTGTCAAACAATGAATGCAGAATTACATACCAAATGAGACACCTGATAACATACCATAATCATTTTGGGAAAGAAGGGGAAGGATGTTAAGAAATGAGATATATGGAGGAAGACCGGGAAAGTGATAAAGGAACTAAAACCAAGTACTGAATCAACAAATTAAAACAGATGAGTAAAGAAAGTATATGAACACAGAAAGATGGCAGAGGGTATTAGTAACAAGGGACTTACATGACTGATTTGAGAAAAAAAAATAAAGATAGATAATGAAAGCATATCTAAATTCATATGAAAAATGGTAAAAAGGATACTGTCAGCTAGAAGCCTTCAGTGATGCTTAATATGGGTAACAAAATTCTTGTAAAGATTCTATTCCTATGAATTGAATGGGTGCCTCTACACATGCTTGAGGTGAAATTTATTGAACAGCAGTAGGACAAAGAAAAAAAGGGAGAATGGCATAACACCAAATGCTGTTTCCCATAGGAAATCATTGCCCGTGCAGTAAATGTGTGCTGATAACGATTCAATTGTTTTGGGAAATTTCTTCCTTCAGTTGGTGTGACCACAGAATTGGTATATGTAAGTTTGAAGGGTTTGGGAGGCTTGCTCACCACATGGGGGTATGTGAATGGGGTCTTGCCTCCCTGCAAAAAAAAAAGTAAAATGATTTTACACCCTTTTGAATTTTGGGCATTTTGTCATGCCAACTTTCAGGAAGTCAGCACTTCATTACAACTGAAAGAATGGTATGGTAAGAAAATGGTTTGAGAATTGGGCTGGAGAGATGAAGGGAAGGAAGGCATGTAACAGAATATTTGACAGTAATAACAGACTTTGTGAAAAGTTATAACCAGGGAGACGGCAGAAAATTACTTGTAAGGGACAGCTGTAGTACAGGTTTTCTTCTTCTTCTCCTTTCAGCTTTTCCCGTTAGGGGTTGCCACAGCGAAACAATGGCCCAAAGAACAATTGGCAGTGGAGTTTTACAGTGTCAAGTTGTCACCCCAGTACCCATTCTTCCACAGAAGGCACACACACACACACACACACACACACACACACACACACACATATAGGGACAATTTAGGGTATCCAATCCACCTGCAGCATGTCTTTGGGATGTGGGAGGAAACCAGAGCACCCAGAGGAAACCCACACGAATGCAGGGAGGACATGCAGACTCCAGTCAGAAGGCACCCCATCCAAGAATTGAACAAGAGACCCTCTTGCTGTGAGATGGCAATGCTAACCGCTGCACAACCGTAGCCGCTGAAATAAGTTTTGAATAAATTATTACCAATGTTCCATATAGCAAATTAAGTAAGAAGGTGGGGGCAAAGATGTTTACGTATATTCATTTATGATATCATTTTTTTCTTTTTTTCTTTTTTTTTTAAGAAATGGCAGCTGTTAATGTAGAACTCAGAGTGCCCACTTATTACTATATCATTTATACACACCATGAATTTAGTACCTAGAGAAGATAACTAGGTAGGACAGGACTGAAGAATGATGGCACAATAGGAACTTAACAAGCAATTGTGCTTTATGTAGATGTTATGTGATCAGGAAAATACAGAAAACCAAATAGGCCAGCACTGAATTCCACCAAAAACCTTTAATAAAAAAGTTTAATGGGCTGAAATACCCATAAGTGAATATACAAAAATACTAACACCCAAAGGGTGAAAAAGCATACCGGTTTCAGCATAAAGCCTTCATCAGTCCTATCTGAAAAATAATGTTACAATCAGTGTGATATATATACATATATAAAACAGCCCAATAATGCTCCTGGAGAAAATAAGCCATCTAATGTAATTATCCACATTCTTTCCTTATAATTCAAAAGAGAATGTAAATTTTCTGAAGTGTTTGGTTTATAGATTCTATCTATAACTGTAAACCTAAACCTAGCAGAAGGATGTAATACCTGATGTTTATATAGAGCATTTGTATTTCTATGATATTTAATGTCACTCATATGTATGTAGATATTACATCCTTCTGCTAGGTTTAGGTTTACAGTTATAGATAGAATCTATAAACCAAACACTTCTTCAGAAAATTTACATTCTCTTTTGGATTATAAGGAAAGAATGTGGATAATTACATTAGGTGGCTTATTTTCTCCAGGACTCAATGAACAATTGTGATTGGATAATTGTGTGGTGCATTACTGGTCTTTTTTATATATATACTGATTGTAACATTATTTGTCAGATAGCACTGATGACGGCTTTATGCTGAAACCGGTATGCTTTGTCACCCTTTGGATGCTAGTATTTTTGTATATTCATTTATAGGTATTTCAGCCCATTAAACTTTATTATTAAAGGTTTTTGGTGGAATTCAGTGCTGGCCTATTTGGTTTTTGGATTTACATGCTTTGGTTGGGCCGTGCACTTTGCCGTACGTGCTTGGGATTCATTGTTCCTGTTTCCAATATGGTTCCTCCTTCCCCACGCTGTTGGTGATTCTATATCTGAGATAATGTTCGTATGCAAAGAAATATGACCATTTCATTTTGGAACATTATGTTGGGCTGGCTACTCATTAATGAATATAAAATTTGAGGATATATGTTGCACCACAATTGGAATTATGCGTGTATATAACCAGCGATTTGAAGCTAGTGTTTTTGGGGTTCGAGTATATTTCGATTGAGACTGGATGTTTGGAACTTGTGATCACTGAAGTAAACGTGATCTACAGGAGTCAATAATTGTTTGCGGTAGTGCTTTAGGGTGCAACGATCTTGTTTTTGAGGATATATGTGTTATTGGGCATACTATTATCGTTGGTTGCCATACATCAGTTTAGGCCTCATTTTACAGTTGCTAGTGTATATCCATGTTTGGATACTTCTTTTGTGGTCTGTTTTGGTGTAACTGATTCAACATTTGTGCTTTATGGACATTTATTGAACACTTGGGAACACTATATTAGGTTGCCATTTACATTGGCCTTTGCCTCATTTTTGCAGTTTGCAATGTTCATTTATGCATGATCGTGAATGGCATTGGCGTGAACAAATCAAACAACTTTTATATGACATTGATATTGATATAAAGTGATTTTGGGGCTATGTGACTTCAATAGCTATCGCTTGTGTTTATATTTTCACAAACGTGGGTTATTTGGCAACATAGTAACGTATTTGATATACAAGTTCCCTTACATGAAAATTAATAGTTTGGTTTGGGATTTATATATGTTTTGTAATACCGATATTGTTCATGTATATTTTTCAAGTATTAATTATACTACATTTTTATGAAACTGGGGGTATGTTGTGGTTTGGATATATGCTGACTTACTTTGGATATTGCAACGCATTAGAACAATTTATTTATGTAACACAGTTTGGTTTAACTTGCAGCTAACACATATTTTTCATTCATTTCACTACTAATGGTGCATGGTTCACAAACTATTGGTTTATTTTATTTATTTATTTATGTTTTATTTATTTATTTAAATTTGTTGACCGGGAGTGCCCGACTGGACGTAGGTCCATTTTCAGCGGAGGCCCGGGGAGAAAAGCTCCACAGTAAAATAAACAGACAGTAGTTACATTGGATTTCATAGCGATTAACAATTTAACATAGCAATTACTTACAACATATTTACAGATGAAGAACATAGTACATCAGTAGACAACTACAATATTTATCTGTGAAGTACATAACAGACATTAACAAATGTTACAATGAGAAGTTCGTGTTGTATAATAAGTACTAGGCTTATGAACATCCGAGCTTGCTATAATCAAGGTAGTTAGTGGAGTGGAGAGAAAGGTAGTGGTTGGATGGGGTGGATGATATTAGAGTGGGATATATATAGATACTGACAGTAGTAATTGTACAAAAAGTAATAAAAATGTTAATTTTGAAATTGAGAAGGACTTTGAAAATTCAGGTTGTCCAAAGATTACTAATAGTAATGGTTTTAAGGTATATAACTATACAAATGTTGAAATTACCGATGAACTATTAACACTGTTCAGTAAAGGAATGAAATTTATCCCAACAGTGAGTTTTAATCTCTTTGATATTATTAAGGAAATAAAATTGTATTGTCGTAGATTGAACCTGGCAATATTTTTTAAGGACAATAATGAAGTCAGTTTAGAAAATGAAAGGAAATTGGTTAAGAAAAGTACTTGTATACCACATCAAAATCCACATGTTACGTTGTATGAGAAAGCGGTATGTAGAGAAATATACACTACATATAAAAAGAGTAAGTATAGTGATATAAATACAAAGAATAATATGGACAATTTAACTGTAAACGAAAGGAAATTGTTACAGGATATTATTTCAAACAAAGACATCCGGATTATGAAACCGGATAAGGGGGGGGGGGGGAATAGTAATAAGTTATCAAAGTGATTATCTGAATAAGATACATGAGTTACTATTTGAATCAGGCAATTATGAGGCAGTTTCACTTAATCAGGTGAATATTGGATACAAGTGTATTGAATTAGTATTAGAAGAGTTTCTTCTAGACAACAGAATTAGTGAGGAACAGTATAATTATTTAAGGAATGAATACCCAATTATGGCACACATAATAGGCATACCCAAAATACATAAGAATCTTACAGACCCCCCATATAGACCGATTATATCCGGTTCAAAATCAAAGACATATAACATGGGAGTTATGGTGGATCATTTGACAAAACATGTATACAATAACGCATCACATTTGGTCAAGGACTCCTGACATTTTTTAAGGAAAATAAATAATGATGTATGGGACAAGGAAATCACATTCATAACAGTGGATGTTAAGGATTTGTTTTCTTGTATACCGAAAGATACAGGTTTAGACTACTTTTGCAATAGCTTGAGGAAGTTTTCAGTACTTACATGGGATAGAATTCAACTTTTAATGAGTATGATGGAACTCATCCTTGACCATAACTATATAGAGCATCAAGGAGAAAAATTCAGACAAACTTCGGGTGTAGCAATGGGTGCATCATGTGCACCCATATATTCGAATCTAGTCATGTTGGAATGGGAGGACCAGTTTATTTTCCATAGTGAATATTATGAACACATGTTGCTATATACACGATTTTTAGATGACATATTCATCATTTGGAAAGGTGAATCTAAAGATATACCTGCCTTTATAGATTACATTAACAAAACAACAGAATTTGTGAGATTCACATACACAGTAGAGAAAGGAGGTATAGCCAATTTAGACACATACATTAGTAGCAATGATGTAGGGTTTACGTCTAGATTATATAGGAAACCGACATTTTCCAACGACTACATCCAATTCGGAAGTCGTCATCCTCCACACACGTTTAAGAACATAGTGAAGGGCCAATGCGTGAGAGCAGCAAGGATGTCATCGACAAGAGAAATAATGGAGAATGAGTTAGACCTGATTTATAAATTATTTAAGGAAAGAAACTATCCTACAAACATGGTCATTGACGTAGTAGAATATGTTAAATCCCAATGGGGGGTCAAATATCACCCATTATTAGGGAAAATTGATGTCCATATAGGTAATAATAAAAAAATGGTGAATAAACGGGTGTGTGTCACTATGTTTAGTCCACAGACGAATATAGTAAAGGAAATTTTACATAGACATTGGACTATCTTTACAAACATTGAAGAAGTTAAAGACATCATTGGCACTTCTCCTAATATAGTACTAAAGACAGGAAATAATATAAAAAAGTTATTAGAAAGAGGTGTAAATACATATAATATAAATCACCACAAGACCAAGGGTACACAAAGATGTGGGGCATGTAAACAGTGCCAATATATTAATATTGAATTGAGTATTAAAATTGACAATATTCTGAAAAGTAAATGTAAATCTAAACCAGGGAATTGTAATACTCAAGGAGTGGTATACTTAGCATCGTGTGTAAAATGCACCGCTTATTATGTAGGAAAAACCGAAAGGAAATTAAGAACTAGGATATATGAACATTTATATAAGATAAAGAAGGGTGATACAAAAAATGCTTTGAGCAAACATGTATTAGAAAAAGGTAATGACCACCTGTTTAAGTTCTTTATTATAGATCAGGTGGAAAGAACAATTGATAGTGGTAATTGGAAGGCCAAATTAGGGTGTTTAGAAAGTAGGTGGCAAATATGTCTCGATGCAACTACCTACCCAGGTCTTATTGAATATATTAGTTTAAAACCATTTCTTATATTAGGGCATTAACAATATCATACACTGTTGTATTAGATGTTAGTAGGTTCAGTAGGTAATTGTTCATAATTTTATACATAATTTTATACAATTTTTTAATCCATAAGAAACCAGTACAGTCATCACAATTTTGACTTTTTAACACATTTTTGATATAATTTTACACTGTTATTAATTACAGTAAATAATATTCAATAATTGTTAAACAGTAGTTATAATAATTTACAAAATTTGTACAATATATTTCATAAAGAGACATACACATCAATCAACAATATATATTTATATTTAACTTTTATATATATTTATTATTATTTATTATTATTGTGTATCAATTGTTGATACATATCCAAACACATATGTGTTTTTAGCAAGTAGAATTTTAATAGATTTAGACATTATTGAGGTTTTGATTAGTGATATATTATACATTGTTCATTTCAGCATTTAACTAGGATATTGATTGTGAGCTCACCAATATTTACATCTATATTATGTATATTTAGTACATATTGTACAGCTCACAAACATTATAGTTTATGATTATAGATGTAGATTGTTGCATTTAGCACTTTTCATTTTGTTAGAGTCATGTAGATTAGTAGGATGTTATAGTGTTTAGGTAGTTATACATATCGAGCCATTACACTCAGTAACACGAGCGTCCATTGATATTTATTTATTTATTTATTTATTTAGTCAGTGGTAACACTGAAAACTAAGATGAAATACATGGTTTAATGCATATAGGCATCCATAAATAAATAGATAAACATGAAACAATATAATAATTCATGAATTGTATTTATATTTTATATATATAATAAAAAAAGTTTTTAAATGTATTAATGAATAAACACAATTTTGGCGCCAAAAGGGGCGTATTTAAATGTGTAGCGGAAGTGTAAAGATGGTTCTGAGGAAGTCTGTGAGGAACAGATGAAAGCGCTTAACCCTCTGTGTTGATTATTTGTCATTCATTTAGTCTGTGTTACGCATTTGTAAAACGCTTCAGTGTGGAAGTTTTTAAGGAATAAAAAATTTATTATCACTACAACCTCGTCACCGGAGCATTTGTGGTGGGGAGCTGGTTCAGCCAAGTTAAACAAAACAAGTTTTTGTTCCTGTTCTGGCCGAGCCTCTGTGCTGGGTTCGACATTTGGATTAGAGTGGGAGTTGCAAGGGCATAGCCAGCATGTTTTTAGGTGCGCTTTTAGTAAAGTTTTGAAGTGGGTGCATGATGGTATGGAGGTAATTGTGGGTGGGAGTGAGCTCCATAATTTGGCTATGGCGCAAGAGAATAGTGTTTCACCAGCAGAGTTATTGGCTTTAGTGATCTGCAAGTGATTTTTGTTGCTGGATCTTAGTGGTCTGGTGGTGCGATAGGGGTTGGAGTAGATTCTGGAGGGATGAGACATTTAGTGGATGGTTTACTAGTTTGTGGGCGAGTGAGAGTTGAGACCACTGAAGGAGGTGAGGGAGTTTATGCATGGGCTCTTAGCTTTAGGGGATCATTAATGTACATGCATTTTTTATATATTAACAAACTGTGTTCATTACTGCATGTAGAAGCGAAGGCTGATATCCAATGTGTTTGTAGATTTATTGTGTCTGTTTTTGGAGATTATCTTAATATAGGGGTAATAAAGCCCTTTTATTAAGGTGTACGGCCTTATATTGGTGTGTTTTCAGAATATTGGTTAAGAATTCATGAATAATGTCTTGACTACGTGAAATGTTTATTTAAATGTTGGACGAAGTAGCGAATGCTGACGTCCTATAGCTTTTGGAGCATACACACAAAAATGATAATTTTTGAGCCTCACAATTTACTTATTATTCTAAGAAATTGTAGGAATGTAAATGTGGTAAATATTTTTTATGTATGGATGAATATTTTTAAAATTTTAGATACATTTTTTGGTGGCATGACCTGATGGTATGTTTACATGTTTAACAACTGGTAGGGGGTTGATAGGTAATATTCTGACATAGGGTATGTGAAAGCTTCAATTTTCAGGCTTTACAGGTGTCACATTTATTATACTTTAAATTGAATGTTCTGATTTTTGTGCGTTGCATTCCAAGTCAGTCAGTTATTTTTTTTTAAGTATTGTTTTATTTATATTATTTATAGTTGGTATTCTATATTTCTTGTTTGTATACTGGACATTATAAGAGCATTAACATGGAATTGACTAATATTACTCAAGGCCTTTTGGTGGATAGAGATGATATAAAAAATGTTGATGCTTGTATATCATCAACCAAAGGGGGAGCTGGGGATTCAGTCCAGTTTGACTCTCTTAAAGACCTATTTACTAAGTTAACTAATGAGGTGAAAGAAATGAGAATTCAGATTTGGCATCTTAGATTATTTAAGGCATATAAAAAAATAACATTACTCCACAAGGCTTGAGAGTTAGGAAACAACCATTTGTTAAGGGGGTTGATGAAACGTTATTAACCCAATGGCAACAAGTATAACATTCATCTTTTATGAGTTTTGTAAAGATTCTGATAGAATTCTATGAACTTAGAATTACATCCTTGACTGAGAGCATAGGGGAATTGTGCACTAAATTGCAGGATTACAAAGATCATGATATGTACCAAGAACAAATCTTTTTACTTTCAGGATGTTTGATACAATTAGAACAGAATTTAAAAACCAGAATGATTAAAACGTTTCAGAGAGATGTTAGGGACAATTCTACAGGTAAACCAGCAAAATTAATTTAAAATGGGTGTTGAAAGCCAAACACACTCTGGTTAGGCTTATAAATGCCCTAGGGCAGGTAGCCTAGTATGAACCTATGAA